>NC_056734.1:1015542482-1015842482 GCF_019279795.1 Protopterus annectens | reverse complement strand
GCTGCTGTTTGACAAATTCTAAATAACAGTTACTGATTTGGTGTGGCCGCAACAGTGTTGTATAATGTATTGCTATTTGCTGAAATAAGTGTAAAACTAGTATTGCTATGGCATATGCTTGTATGTGAAAAAAATCACTGATTTCTATCTGTGCACACACCCCGTAATGCCAGGACACGCACATTATTCTTCTGGGTATCAGTAAAAAATGTAATTAACAAGTAATTATTATTTCAGAAGTAAGGCATATAATATATCACAGAACTTTCAGACACTTAGTTCTTCTAGGAGTCTGGTGGCCCCCACTCTCCAGACTGTATAAATGGATTTTGACTTGGACTTGGTGGTGGCCTCTGCTCTCAACCTCACCCATTCTAAAACCACCCTGCTCAGGTGTGTATATTCAGAAGGTTTCTGTAGGTTTTGCGGGGGGATGGGGATTGTGAAGTCTTTACTTCTATAATTTTCATCACAGTCAAACCTTACAGGTGTGCACAAGAAGGCATTATAGCTTGTATCTGGGCTAGGGACAATATAGTCATTGTTTCTTTTAATCTTGCCACAAACCTCAGAGATGTACAAAAAGCTTACTACAGCTTGTGTAGGGGCAGTGTACTGTCTGGGAGCAGAGTTGAATTCATTACTGTAATCATTATTTTTTCCCTTTCCTCACAATCACACATCAGGCACGTATATAGGTGGCTGCCTTCAGCGGTTAGGACACATGCTATGCATTTGTATGATGGCAGTCATTTGAAATACATGACTTTGGCCACTTGAACCTCTGCATTCATCCAAATATAATACCATAGGGATGCACAGGCAGTGACTGTTTTTTTTTGGGAGTTTAGAGAGGCAGGTAGTGTCCCCAAATAGGATCTGAGTACCCTTCATAGCAACTGGCTTGTTCATTCTGAGCTACCATTTTATCAGCTGTGAACATTAAGCCTTAGGCACAACTTACATCTTCCTAGAAAGAAAGAAATAAGACCAAAACTATTTTCTAACTCATGATTTTTGTTTAGACCACTGCTGAATTAAAAGGTTGGGAAAATGCTCTAAAATGTATCCCACAGCATCAATAACCCTATGGTTTTTGGGGGCCCTGCCTTAATTGAGTTTACTGTGCTGTCTTGGTCAGGAAAGGTATGTTGAAAGGATGCAAGGAAAATAAATTTGAACAGCAACACTGAATTTATTTCCTTAATCATAACTTCTGTTCAAGCAATAACTAGATGAACAGGTTGTGTTAAAACAAATAAATGTACTTCAGAGCATATAGAAAGTTATGGCTTCTTGAAAAAGGTAAGAGTTACAGCAAAATCTGAGAAAAGGAAGAAAAAAGCAATGTTAATGGTTTGGGAAGCCAAGGAACAGAAGGGAGCACTGGAGTGTATGTGTACGTTGGGAGGTGAAACAGCACACAGTGCTTTGGGTTCCAGTTCTCCCAAGTCCAGCCCTATACATAAAGTTGTCATAATGTATCCTTGTTGCAACTAAATGCCAATAACTGTGAATGCTCCTTTGTGAGATGGACCAACATAATGTGGCACACAGGCCTGTTGTAAGGTCAGTTTGTGTGTACTACTCCTAAAAGTTTGCAGCATGAACTAAAATACTGCTTAGGATGCGTAGCAATGACAGGGTAATACTTAGACTAGAAGTGCCTAGGGGCTCCCAACTAGACATTTGCTACAGGTCTCCAAATGCTAACACTGGTCCTGCATGGATTTGTCAGTAACTGTCCCCATATCATTCGCTGTATACTTCACAAGAATACATCAACTCATTTGGAAATGAAGTCCTTCATATGCAGGGAGAAAAACATCAGAAAACAATGCTAGTTAGTAAAGATAAACTCACTGCAAGTTTTTCTGTAATTCCAGATTTCTGTCGGTCACTGAGGTCATCCATTTCAATAATAATATCATGAAGTTGGTTAATGAGCTGTGTAGCTGCATGTCCTTCATTTACAACGTTCTAGGAGAAGAAAAAATGATGAAATGCGGCAACAAAATAATAACGGCCTAAAAACACACAAACTTGAAATTCTGTTTCTTGCTTATCTACAAAACTCCCTAAGGATAGCTACAGAAGAAATGTGATTACAGACCACTAACACTTACATACAAAATGAAGTTCCTGACACAAAAAAACAAGATAAGTAATTATTCACTATTAACAGCTCATCTTCAAGAGAGCCTTCCAAAGTGGAAATATCTATGCAATAACTCAACCATCAATCAGATGACTATTAACAAGACCCTCTGCAGTGGGAGAACCATTTAAGTACTTCTCTCAGGTGCTCTCTCAATGATTAGTTGTTTTATACTCAAGCACTCATGCATATAATGTGCATCCCCTCTCAAAACCTTGCTAAGGCATTCCCAATATGTCAGGTGTAAAGGTCACGTTTTCCCAGAATCTCCAGGTTTTACCCTTCTTACAAACATGGTGGAGCTCTTGCAAGTAAAGAGAATTAGAACAACAATATTAAATAAACTTGGAATATTCGCAGTTCAACCTGCTGACAAAGACTGCAGCTGAATAAATCCATACAAAACTACAAGATACAGAATCTAACCAAATCATAGCCAATACAGTAAGAAAATCATTATATCTTGTCCAACTCATAAGCAAGGGTTTGGCATGAAGGGCCAAGGAAGCAACAGTACCCACTCTACTCAGCCCTTACCAGACCCATCACCGAGTACAATGCCCTCTTTGGCATGGATGGCACAGTGGTGCAGCGGTAGTGTTGTCTCTTCACAGCAAGAGGTTCGCTGGTTCAATTCTTGGTTGGAGTGCCTTCTGTGCAGAGTTTGCATGTCCTCCCTGCATTCGTGTTGGTTTCCTCCAGGTGCTTTTGTTTCCTCCCACATCAAAAAGACATGCATCCGGAGCTTTTCTCCCTGGGCCTCTGCTGAAAACTGGCTCCGTTCCAAGTCAGACTTTCTCAGTAAACGAATCTTCAAATAAAAATAAATAAATACCTGGCCAGGCAATTACAACAGTTGGAATGCCCTCAAAGGTTCCTCATCAGGAGAATCTATGGTATGAATACCATGTCCTACACAGTTCACCTTAACGTCCTATCTCTGTACTCATTCTCTTACAGGTTACTGAAAGACGATCTATGCCTAGCAAACAAAATGTCTTCAGAGCCACGTCTGATGGATCTCTTGCCTAGCCGCAAGACAAACACCAGAAACATTAGAAACACGGATCTGAACTTTGTGTGTGACAAACAGAAGCTGCTGGAGGGACTGATATGCATCTCAAAGGATCCCTGTGCTAAGGAATAAGCTCTCCACCTACGTGAAGCAGAGTTCATCCCTGACCCCGTTCAAAAGAAACCTTTATCATGGGGTAGGAAATCGCAAATTCACCCCTGGCCTGGTCCCCATATCTCTGATGGACAGAGGTTGACAGTAGGTAAATTAACCCCTGACTAACATACCCCCCACACACAAAGACGCACATAACCCTTAGCTACCGCTTTACTAACATATCCCACCATACAGGCATCCAATGAACTTTGACCCAAAAGTGAGCTGGGTTGAACGGCTAGATGTGTAAAGACCCCGATGGTCATTGGCCTAGTATGAACTTAAGATGCACTTTAGAAACAAGACATTTCACAAGCTCCAGGTTCAGACAGACTTGTGAAAAAGATCTTTAAGTTGACCCCTACAACATGAGAAAATCTTAGTAAATGCTTGTAATATTTTACAAATTCTATGCAGTTCTCAAATTCTTAAGACAGGGTAATAATCCCAGTACACAAAAAGGGGGACAAAATAAACCTGAAATTACATCACTAAATAGTTTTAATAGGTCATTCACCAAAGCCTTTTCAAGTATTAATATTAAGCACACTGAAGTCAGCAACTGATGTGATACACATAAAGTACACAATTTGTTAATTAAAAGAGAAAGAGAAATGAACAGAGCAAGCTTGTCTCCTTTTCCAGCAATAATGTCATATTGCTTCAACAGAACTTGTATGCTGCCTTCAAGAACCCTGGAAGCGACTTTAAAGAATTCGAATAGACAGACTTTGAAAAATCATCAGAAAAAAAGAACATCAGCAACAACTAGCGAATATAATACCAGCACTGCATGAAAACAATTGGGTGACCATAAAAGTGTCTGGAAAGGGAAATTTATACAAATACCTATAAAAGAGAGTTAGGCAAAGCTGCAGTTTAACACCTTTGCTTTGTATAATCTATTTTTACAAAGTAATTTACAAAATCTGTAAAGGAAAAAAAAAAGATATAGAACATCAAGAATTCTGATGTAATTTAATAGCAACTGCAGACCAGGCATCTTGTGATCGTAACTTTAAGTCAAAAGGCACTGAAGAGACAACTGCATAAGCCAGGTAAAGTACTCCAGGGATACAAGTTAAAGGTTAGCTCTACTGAGTTAAGTTTTATAGTACAAAGACCAGGTCACCAAGTTCTGTAATAATAATAATGCAGTACTTCAGAAAGTGCATGAATATAAATACCTAGAAGTCATTTACTAGAATAAGACTATTTGAGTGAGTACTGAATAAAACTTGATATCAACCTTAGACAATTTTGATAGTCAAGCTGGAGGATGACAAGAATATATGGACATGGAGCAGAAGCATGTGACCAACGGAGAAAAAAAAAAAAAAAAAAAAAAACTAATAAGTGAAAACACAGGGAACCACCAAACATGACTTGCCTCAGTTTTGATTTATAAAGGGCAGGCCATTCTTACTCAACCTGGTGGACTTCTTTGGAAAGATCACTGAAGCAATGGATGAAGGCAAAATGGTACATACTGTATATCTTGACCCGGCCAATGCTTTTGACACAACCCCCTACTCATGAATTGTAGACAAGCCATATAAACAGGGAATAACCCCCCCCCCAAAAGTCACAAGCTGGATTTCCAACTGACTCACAGAAAGCAGATAGAAAGCTTCCTCCATAGACAGACTGGCACCAATGGAGTCTGCTAGGGTTCGGAGCTGGGACCTCACTTGTTTGGCATCTACCAATCTAAAGTAAAAAAAAAAAAAAAAAAATACCAAAGGGCTCTGACTGACTAAGTTTGCAGATGACTGCAAGCTAGGGGACATTATTGACTCCCCAAGTGACCTAGCCATCCTGCAGGAAGGTTCGTCCCAAATAAACAACTGGTGCCAGAATCATGGACTGAAACTAAATGCCAAAAAATTCATTACTGAATCGTTCAGAAGGTTGTCTAGCTCGTGGAAATATCACACTGACAAGACACCCTGAGAGTTGACACAGTTGTTTGGATTTGGGAACTTATGTGGACAGTAACATAACTTTTAACCAACATGTGCCCACTGTGGTAAAAAAGTGTAGTACTTGCGTATTATCACAACCACATTTCCAACCTGCGATAATTCCTTATGGTTTGCTTAAAATATTTCTGTTAACCTTAAAAGGGGTGTCTGAACTACTAATTTTTAGTTTGTCACATTGTGTATGAGGCAGGAAGAGGAGTAATGGTTCGTACATTCACTCATTAATTAATTAAAAAAAAATTAGTTGGTGACATGAACCAGTTTCCAATCACAACTCTAGCCACTGTTATATGTGGTAATAAGTGACAGAGGACTAAAAAGCCATGAATTCATTAACAACGTAAATTAACAAAACAATTATTTCCGGATGTACTATCCCTCCACCTCTCCGGGCAAATTTATTTTTTTGGATGAAGTTTGACAGTTCACTGTTAGGTTGGCCTGACTTACTGTATAATACGCTGAAAATGTAGTTATTTCCAGGCAAATTTGTTTTGGATGAGGTTTGACAGTTCGCTGTTAGACTGGTCTGACTTAGCTGTGAAATATGCTGAAAATGGGGTTATTTCCAATTTGTTAATGGGGAGCGTCCTTTTTCATTAGAAGTTTGGAAGAGAAAGGTTCCATAAGTGAAGTCAAGATAAATATATTACCAACAGAAATATTTTCAGCAGAACATAAGGAATTATCGCAGGTTGGAAATGTGGTTGTGATAATATGCAAGTACTGAAAGTACTTCTATACTGTGCAGATTATAAGCGGAGGGACTGTGACTTCTAGAGATGTCACTGTCCCACCCCCCACTACTCAGACCTCATTAGGCCAGTCACGCAGTATAATGCCCCCTTTGGCATGCATCTGTCCAGATACATGCATCATTTGGAATATTCAGAGAGATACCTTGTTAAAAAAGGATACAATACCTAAACAATATGTCCTCCATGGACCAGCTCAAAGCTCTGTTATCCAACCCAGTACTGATGGGTCTAGTGCACATCAGTAGGTCAAATGGCTTCAGAAATACTTAGTCTAGGTATCTAAACCTCTTTTGCATAATGATTAAGGTGTTTACCTTGCAAACACAAGTGTTTAATTCTCATATGGGGTAACTGGCTAGGCTTAAAATGGACTACAAAGGTAGTTATAGCCTAGTACTAATCTATGAACCGACGAACCTAAAGGAATATTCGGAGGGGCAGGCAGATCTTGCAGAGGATATCACTACTCTGGAACAGAATCTTCATTCCCATAAACAAAGCTCATTCCTGTCTGTATTCCATGCAACAAAGATCTAAGGACGGGTACTAGAAAATTTACTTAAGACTGCTCCCTGTACTACTAATGAACATAAGCAGATCCTAAAAATGATCTATGGTATGATCCCAGTTGTGCTCACTAGGTCTAATATATAATTATCAACCATGGGATGGGCAAGGCCAATCTAACAACAAACATGATAAGTTAATTCAAGCTCCAAAAGAGAAACTGGCTAGGCTTAAAAATGGCCCATAAGGGCAACTAGCATATTATTTAACTATGAATCAGTCTGTTAAATGACGTACAATAAATATTATGGACGGTCTTAAAATTGCCTCTGTCTTACAGAAGAAATTAATTTAATATGTGTAGTAGCAGTGATAGATTCAAATAGAATATCCACGTGGTTTAGCATGATCAGACAACCAACAGCACAACTAATGCATACAGTACCAGAGGAAGAATTACTGGCAAGATAATGACAATTGTGCATCCCCTAATTAAGGAGATGGTTGACAAAATACTAAATAATTAAGGATTTCATTATTTAGAAAAATACTTAAAGAAAAGGTCTTCAAGTAAATCTTGCTAATGACATCTGGTAAAGAAGACTAAAAAGACATTGGAATGTTTAGATACAAAGTCAGAACACATATTCCAAATGTTATGCTAATAACTTAATTTGGAACAACACTGACATTTATGACAGTTTTATAAAATAAATATTTGAGGACAATATTCTTCAAGTATAAAGTAAAAGTCAAACATGCAAAATAGAAAATCAATATAAAAAATTAAAGACAGCAGCTGTGTATGTGGAATGGAAGCGTTCAAGTCCTTACATGTGTGGAATGTGACGTACACAGCAAGCTCAGTGTTAGCAGCAGTATTTCAATACGGACCATACTAGACCAACCCATTTGTCTCCCACAGTCAAAGATCATTACACAATACAGGAAATTACAAGAAGTCTAAGTAAAACAAAGGGAAGATAAGAAACCTGTGGTAATAAGTAATGTTGTGGTATGTTTTATCTAAATTACTTTTGTTTTTCTTAATGACTGCACCAAACAGACTGGCTCTAACAATAAAGCAGCATTGTCTGTCCATCTAGTCAGACAAAAAAAATCACATCTGAACAGGGTAGGAACCTCTACGCCTAGTACTGGAATATGCTTCAGCATTTTTGCATGAAAGTTTATGAGCAGATAAGTAATGGAAAGAAAGTACAGGGAAGACTTCCTTCACTCTGCGAAAATAAGTTAACCATCCATTTCCTTCAACCAGCCCCGCTGGAGGAAACAGACTTTGGAAAGCATTGTATTGTGAAGAGATTAACCTCCAGAGCATACCATAGGTTCATAGGTTCATACTAGGCTATTTATAAGCCTAGCCAGAGTGTGTGTGGCTTTCACCACCCCTTGGGATGAGAATACTACGCCCATTAAGGGTTTAGTTTACTGTGCCTCTGTCTAGCAGTGACACAGAGATGACCCCGGGGGTAAACCTACGATCTCCCATCCACTCGTCAAGATTTCTCTTGAATAGTGTCAGTGAGGGGCTCTGCCTGACATGGATTGGGATTCTGTTCCAGAGTGTAGGGAGCCTCTGGGTTATGAATCTGTCCCTCCAGCACGTCTTATGTATTTCTGTGTTGAGGTTTAAGTCTCTTGCTCTCGTGGCTCTGATGGATTTGGATTTTCTGAGGTGGAGCATGTCCGTTAATTCCGGATTGGACATGGCCTTGTACGTCAGGCACAGATCACCTCTGAGTAGGCGGTATGTGACTGAATAGAGCTAGAGTTTTTTCAGTCGGGCAGCATATGACATATGTTTAAGACCTTTTATCCTCTTGGTGAGGAACTTTTGGGGTCTTTCCAACTGCTGCAGGTGTTGGGTAAGATACATCCCAAATGGGGCATTGTACTCAATCATTGGCCTGATAAGAGAAGAGTATAGGGGCACAATGACCTCTCTTGATCTAGATGTGAAACCCTTCATGATAAAGTGGGCAATATAGAAGGTCTTCCTAACCACTTTAGCAATGTGAGTGTCAAATGAGAGGTTACTGTCAACCTGGGTCCCTAGGTCCCTGATTACCTCTTCCATACTTAATGGATTACCACCTATGTGGTAATTTGTGGGTACCTTGTTTTTCCCAAAGGGTATGACTATACATTTTTTGGCGTTCAGCTTAAGGCCATGGCTCTGGCACAAATTATCCGTTTCTATGAGGCCTCTCTGAAGGATGTTTGTGTCCACTGGAGTATCAATTATGGCGCCCAGTTTGCAGTCATCTGCGAACTTTGTCAGCCACATTCCTCCTATGTTTGCCTGTACCTCGGAAAAATAAATGGCGAACAAGAGGGGTCCCAGGACTGAGCCCTGTGGGACACCGCTTGTGACCGGCTTAGAGTCTGACATAGCTCCAGCAACTCTGACCCTGTGAGTTCTGTCCTTGAGCCAGTTTGCAACCCATCTTGTGACATATGGGTTTACATTTAGGCTGGTGAGTTTGTCTATGATGCCCGAGTGGGGTATTGTGTCAAAGGCTTTTGCAAGGTCAAGGTAGGCTGTGTGAACTGCCTTACCCTCATCAATGGCCTTAGTGACTGTTTCAAAAAAGTCGACCAAGTTCAAAAGGCAGGATCTGCCCTTGACAAAGCCAAATTGGGTAGGATCCAATGTCTGTAGGTCCCCAATGTCTTTGTTTATGAGTTCCATAATGATCCTCTCCATAGCTTTGCAGACCAGGCTCGTCAAGCTTATGGGGTGGTAATTTCAGGGTCCGTAGAAGCACCGCCTTTGTGAAGTGGGACCACTGTTGCTGTCGCCACTCTTTGGAGTGCGTATCCTGTAGTAAGGCTAAGATTAAACAGCAGCCTTATGTGTGGGTTTAGTTCCTCTTGGAGTTCATGTAGCACACAGCCCGGGACACCGTCCGGTCCCATTGATGCTGTGTTTTTAGCTTTAGAGAGGGCGGCTCTCACCTGGGCATCTGAGATGTTTGGGAGGCTACACTCTGCTGGGATAGTTATTTTTCCTTTTGGGGGGAGGGGGAGGAGAAATTTGCAATTAACCTGTCTGCCAGAATGTTGGCAATGTCAGTGGGTTCAGTGTATTTTATGTCATTTTGGACCAACTCTGAGCATATCTGGGAGTTTCCACCCAGGTTTCTAACATAGCTAAAGAAGGCCTTGTGATTGTCTTTTGTATCTTTTGCGATTTTTCTCTCAAAGTTGGGCTTGGATGATTTTATGAGTGATCGTAGTTTTTTGCTAGTACTGATCAGAGATGCCTTCCCTTTTAGGGATTTTGCTCTGTCATGTAGTAGCTTCCTCCTCCTGTTGTAAAGTTTGTTTATGGCTGGGGTCCACCAGACTGGGCGCCTGCCCTTGGGGGAATGGATCTTGGTTTTATTTGGGATTGCATGATCCATGCATTCTTGAAGGTGCCCAATATCTTGTCATCTCCAATATCTTGTCAGATCAGCCCTAGGAAAGGGCTGGCACTGTGAGTAAAAGATGATTTGGCTATCAAAAGGAATACACATTACTCTACGGCTCACTTCCAAACCACTACTTCTCAACACACAAGCAAAGAACGTGGCACCTTTCTTTAGTTTAGATGACAAACTACTGCATGGCTGACAGCTCACCAGGACTTCTACAGCATGCAAGGCCAATTAACACATGTCTCAGCTCCAGGAGGCTTACAAAGGACTTCATCTCAAAGGAATGTCATGTTGATTGCACAAAGACAGCCTCAGTACAGGCATTCACCCCCCCCCCACCAACAATGCATCAGTTAGGAAGACAAAGAGATGACTTACCTCCAGGATGGTGGAATGCAACTACCACTCCAGTGAGCAGAAGTATGCGACCAGCACCTGCAGAATGTATAAACAGGCATAATGATTATTCAGCCACTGGTATTACCCTACTTTGTGGCACAGAGGGAAAGAGCCCTGACTATGTTGCAGGCAACTAGAGTTCAGACAGTTGCTAAGATGCCTGTTGGAACTGGCTGGGGAAGATGCAAGTTAGTGGCCAATACCAGCTTGCCCACTGGAGGTGGTGGGTGGGATCAGGGTAGGTGGCTGTAGCTTGAGCTTGGAAGGGCCTTTGCCAGTGAGAAGGTGGGTGGTGTCCCACAGGACAGACAAGCTGGAGGGCATCCTAACATGCAACTATCGCCACAACTGGGGATTTCCCGGGCATGAACGAATGGGCCAAAGTGCTCCTGCTCACACAGGAATTCCCAGCTACTGCAGTCATGGAATGAATGGGCCAATTAAATGCAAGTAAAGGAGCCTCTGGACTCCATTCTGCAAGGGGGCGAAGGGGTTAAAAACAAAAACAAAAAAAAAGCACTGGAGTATGTACATGAACTCTGTGAATGTAATCTAATAACACTGCAGCAAGGAAGACTTCTAGGAGAATGAAACCCTCAAATACTACTGCCATGTCAAGACAAAGTCCAGTGCAAAATGATAGTTACAGTCTACTAGGTGAAGACAAACATCAGCCAGCTGTCCAGGTTCTACTCAGACTGTGTAGCCATAAAAATCTCGGGGAAGGACAGGGATGACTTTATGGCCTAATACTTAGACACAGACCTCTAAGCCCTCCTACATGGATAGTATTAGAAACTGTATAGCTGATGCGAGCCTACTGATGTCATTTAAATGAGAATCTGCAGGAGTGAAGGCGTGTGGCCTGCTTGACTCTCTGGGAGGTGGCGAGGGATGCACACACTTGGGGACACAATGGGTGGTAATTTTCCTAGTAGATTTAAGGGAAACCACCACACATGCTTCAAGGAGGGGCAGGGCTGCCTGAGAGGATATGCCACTTGCAGAAGTAAAGGGATGAATTTCACTGCAGCCCACTGCATGTCCCCCTCTTTAGGACTTAGCCACATACATGTGGGGGTAAGTATACCATGAAAAAATCTCAAACCACCGTAATGGCTGTCTGAATGATGGTCTCTCCTAATCAACCCTGATAATATGGAACGGATGGGCCAGCTGACTGGAGAGGTCGGATCAACAGTCATCAGGGAGCAAAAAGAGAGGGGGCAAAAATTACAAATAATTAACACTCAATTGAAGAAGTCTCTTACTCCTTTATAACTTTAATGATAACAGCATAACATATCACCCAACTTCCCCACCATAAACGATTATCCAATTCGATTTCATGTATGGAAATAATACCTATCAGAATATAAGCAGAACGTATCAGTGTGATTGACTTTTTTTTTTTTACACACAGTTTCAGCATTTTGTTTTAACTTGTATCACATCCATATATATGGTGCAACCTAACCTAATCTTTTCATTTATCACTTTACTGTACATAGTAAAAAAATCAGTCAGCGAAAGTCCACTCAGTAAAACAGTACGCTCACTCTCCATTCACTGCACTAAATGTGAGGATTCAATTACTACTCCACAGTTCTTTATAAAACACTTTTTTTATTTGAAAATTCTAAAATGCGGACAGTGCAAACAGTGTAGTGAGGAAAATGTGGACAGTGCAAACAGTGTAGTGAGGAAAATGTGGACAGTGCAAACAGTGTAGTGAGGAAAATGTGGACAGTGCAAAAAGTGTAGTGAGGAAAATGTGGACAGTGCAAACAGTGTAGTGAGGAAAATGTGGACAGTGCAGTGAGGAAACTGTGGACAGTGCAACCAGTGTAGTGAGGAAAATGTGGACAGTGCAAACAGTGTAGTGAGGAAAATGTGGACAGTGCAACCAGTGTAGTGAGATTTTGCAGGTACCATCTCTGATTTTGGAAGACACAAAACGGAGGTCAGATTCAGGAAGGGCAATTGTTGTACCCAACACTTCATATATTTAGATAAGTGCACAAAATGCCCGTGTTACTACGTAGTTCAGACGGACAGGTGCTTAAGGAACAGAATATATGACCCACAGGTAATGCATTAGGAAGAAGGATACGAAAAACGCATTGTATAGGCATCTAGTTGATAGCACAACTTGTGACACTTTCAAATTTGGAATACTAGAGTATATTAAAATTAACCCTAGGGGAGGTAATATACGAAAGAGATTAGGGGAAAGGGAAACTAGATGGCAGATTTTGTTAAATGCATCTGTTTACCCCGGGTTAAATGAAAGTATTTCCATTAAGCCTATATTAGAAAATACACATTAAATATTACATCATTCAAACTGGAATACAAATTAATCGTGGCAGTACGATATTATAAGGTTTACATTGATAACCCAGGTTTGTTCAGACAAATTACACTTTTTAAAAGTTCCCATTTTTAAAGTTTTTTTTAAATGTCTTTGGTATTTAAACGAAGTTTAATTTGTGATTAATGAATTTACAAGTAACACGTAGTTTACAATGGTTAAATTATGTTTTAGAAGAGTGGTATTGCTTTAAAGTACACTATAATGAAAGAGCTTAGTACAGAATGTGTAGTAATAGGAAGGAAATTATTTGAGCACTGAGCACTTTAAACATTCAATTGTTTTATTGATGTAATTAAGTAGATTATTAGGATTGGATAGGAGAATGTATAAAATCAAGTATTTAACAAGTGGAAGTGTTCTGAAGAAGTCTACTTTGATGTAGATGAAAGCGCTTAACCTTATACTCATTCATTTCTTTTATTAAATAAAAAAAGTGTTTTATAAAGAACTGTGGAAGTAGTAAGTGAATCCTCACACTTAGTGCAGCAAACGGAGAGTGGGCGTACTGTTTTACTTTACTGTACATGTTACTTTGTTCTTTTAGCTGATGTTGTAGTAGCACTGCTACACAAACTTGTATAGACACACACACACATTATATATTAGTTATTATTGAGCTTTTTCTCCTCACAATGAGAAATGTGTCACATTCCAGTCATTAAAAAATGAATGAATAATAGCAAACTTGTCCAAAACCTTGAACTCTCTCTTTAGAAAAAATAATCAAAAGCTGTCATTTCTGAAAAGTCCTCTTGACTGGATGAAATGACACAGGAAATAGCAGATATGTGCCTACCATACTCAATGACCTCTGGGGGAGGTGTTTTACACTGGGGAAATAAAAGCAGCCTTCTAATGCCATCATCAGGTGTACATGCTCCCCTTGAAGGTGTATACCACAGTACCACAGCTAAGACTGTATGCCTAGATCACACAGATATCAGTCTGACATACAACCACAAACTGGGCACAATCTGCAAGAAAGGAAAACAGAACGCTGCAATATATACCCAACTGATTTGTACAGAACTTCATCCTCTTCAACTTTATACAGGCACCACTGAGATCTAGGGGACAGCATGAGGTAGTAAGTATTCACAGCAGAAAGCTCCCCTCACTGATCAACTGAGACAATAAGTATCTGCTACAGCAGAGTTGGGGGACTTCTGCAATAGGTAACTGTTGGGAAAAATCACAAGCAGTAAAACCAAATGATCTGGGAGTCCAGATTTGGAAAGGGGCCAGAAGCGAGAATTCTGAAGGCTGAATTCTGTAATGCTGATGTGACAAAGAAGGTCTGGAATGACAGACAGTCTGGGTGATAATACACAAAGCTGTGAAGAGATGACCAGGTAGCCAAAGATCAAATGTTCTCAGTGGACACATTCATGAAGTATGTAATGGAGGCAGCCATGCCCAAGTGTAGTACTGGACAGGCAGCA
Source organism: Protopterus annectens (assembly GCF_019279795.1). Taxonomy (NCBI): domain Eukaryota; kingdom Metazoa; phylum Chordata; order Ceratodontiformes; family Protopteridae; genus Protopterus; species Protopterus annectens. Next base: position 1,015,828,239 of record NC_056734.1, on the reverse strand, counting down.
TTTTCAAATTAGTGGTTTACCACCTGAAAGAAAAACAAAATGCTGGCAGCAATCTACTTAAAGTTTATTTATTGGCAACTGCAAGCCCCTTCCTCCATGGAGAAAAAGGCAGAAACTCCTCTAACATTGTTGGCAATTTGTGTACTCTCTTCTGGTAAGACATGTGATGATGGTGCACATCCAGTGTGCATGAAGGGCTTGCTATCTCAATTTCTGTTAAAGTAAGGAAACACAAGTGAGAAATGAACTAATCTACAGAGAACTCTGACAACACTTTCAAAAGGTGATCATTTAAGTAGTTCTGAAGCCTACCAAGAAAAGTGTGTTTTGACAGAGAAATTCTCAGTCACAAACCTCACAGCCATCAAACCCAGCAGCTTGAAGAGGGATGGCAAGCCTTATCTTTTAATCAGAAAAGGGTAAGAGGCACTTCAGAGGAGAATGGAGAAGGAAAGCGTCTACAAACGGTTGCTTGGTCAGCATGACTCAACAAAACTAACCTTCCAGCAAGTCAAGATGGTTAGTAACAGCTGACATATGCATGGAATAATAGACAGCCAAAATATTTCGATGCCTAATGTAGGTCAGACAAACTCGCACGTGGACTGAAACAATACAGGATACTTTCTCTGGTATATAAAATCACCTTCCCCTTAACAAGACAATTCTTATGACTGGAAGTTTTTTCTAATGCTTTCAATCACCTCTGTAACCCCTGCTGGAAGATAAAGTTGGCTAAGGAAATCTACATTTAGGGCTACATTCACAGATGGAGCAGGCTATCACACCTCAGTGGGGAAAGAGAACAGAACTGCTTTAGCTTGTACCAGAAAGATTTCCTATATTGGTAAGGGCCTGAAACCACACTTTGAAAGTCACCAAAGGACAAGGAGGGTTAGCTTCATTCTTTCTTCCTGAATTTTGTGATTAGTAACAGAACCAGAGTGCATAAAGGGAAGGTGTAAAACGATCTCCTCAATTTATAATACAACAAAGGCAGAACCACTGAATCATACAAAGAAAAAAATAAAGCAAGCATTTCTATGGGGGGCATACCTCTCAGGCTCCTAACTCAGGAAATCTGGACAATGTTTAAAATAATAGCGAGACAAAGGCCCAAAAATAGGGGGAGATTTTAAATATTGCTGTTATAAAATAGAATGTTGCTAGAACAACAGGATTTGTTTTAGCGTGCATTTTCTGAAGGATACGAAGTTTAAAGCATCTGAAACTCAAATGCAAATCTTTGCTTAGTGACTTCAATCCGCAATGACTTTCCAGAAAACCACAAATTTTATGATGAACAGATCAACAAAATGAGGCAGAAATCTGGACAGTTGAGAGATAGGGGTGGGATGGAGCACCTGCACCAGGTACTTAAGTACACCAACTTCCTGGATGCGCAGTCACAGAGAAAGGGAAAACAGCAGCAAAACCAAGACTGTCTGTATACAGCCCCAGTTCAAGAGAGCCAACATACAAGGAAAGCCCTCATTCTTCAAAACAGATTCTTTCCAGGCTAACATACAGAACCAATAATCTCACAAATCAAGGTTCAGCACAAGCATCAGCAACAATAACAGAACTCAGTGTTATCACTTGATGAACATGGCGTATGGTCTCGTACATAACTGCAATGAATTAAAGTGCTCTCAAATCAGGTTTCCATGGGAGGGAGAGTAAGTTCATCCTCAATTCTCTCGGCTCTCTAGTTGTGTTGGAAAAGAAGACAACACTCTCCCATATGAGAAAAAAGCCAGTTTCCAGAGTGTCCTATTCCTACAAGACACTGATAAGACAAGATTCCTCAGACCTCAAGTTTAGAAGGGGATTCGAGGAATGGTTCAGCAAATTCACATTCCCCAAGATATGAGCAGCTAATTCAGGATAATGTGCGAATGAACCACTGAGAGACTAGACAGGTACAACAACACAACCCTGCTTATGTCCCAAAAGATGGGCTGAATGGTGAAGCAAACCAGATAGGAGCTCTTGTATCACCACTCTCTCCACATATTTCTTGGTAAGAAGCACTGCTGGTTTATGTGCAGATCCTTTCTCTGGGCAGGAAGCAATTAAAATGAACATTCTATCACTGAAACACCCAATATCAGAACCTGTGACTGGTTCAGATGCAAGAGCAGAAGTTCTACAGTAAGGTTAGTAGGGCCTGGCCATCCTTCCAGTGACAAGGATCTAACTCCACATCTGGAGGCCACTGCAAAAGTTGCATCCTCAAGCACATGAATGCTACAGTGAAGACTGTGGGCACCATTAAGCCCAGTGAAAGTTAGTCTACAGGTAGACCTTTCTGAGTGTTTTCTCCCAGGCTGCAAATGTCATGACCTGCTAAACCCTTTCTGTAGGCAAGAATGATTGATTAAAGCTTTCAAATCCATCCTAATGAAGGAAATCCACAACTAACACCAGAGAGGACTTCTCCCAGTTTGTGGAGACCCCATCCCCAGGACTGCTACATCAGCTGCATCCATGATAGAGATGCCATGCTATGAATCACTCAGTGGGTCCAGCATGAGTCGGTTATCCAAAACAGTAACCCTCATTTCTCCTAAAAGGCTTCTGCTACCATTGCTAGCACCAGGAAAAACATTATGAGAACACAGAAAAGATGAACTTCAGTACTTTGTAGAGCTCTTGGATAACACCAGACTCACGGACAGCTTGGACTTTTATTCTGGAATGGGGCCCTTTGTATTAATAGGAGGTTGGCCTGGTACAAAGATACAGAGCCAGGGGAAGGGTGGAGTGTGACAAAGGAGGTACTGCCAGCACAGCTAGCTGGAATTTTGTAAATAATTATATGTCATTTGTGAATATCAACATGATTTATACAAGATGCTTGTGTCACAACTGTATTAGAACTGTATGTCATGTGTATATCAAACTGGCACAGAAGTGTATTGAAAAGGTTTTTGCAGAGTGCTATTTGAGATGTAACCACAGTGTGCCCTACTGGAATAGAACAGAAATGTACATGCACTGTTGCAACTGTTTAAAATTATATATTTTAACAGTGGAAGCTGGAATACAGGTGGTTAACTTCAGAAAAATAACTTAAATTAAATTACTTTATAACTAGGCTAAAAAAAGATGGTATCTTTCAGTTTCGGCACAGCGGGAGACTATGTCTATACTAGAGAGCTTTCTGTATTGTCTTTAAGGCAAATTAATTACTAGTTTTGAAATGTGAAGGAATGCAATTGTTTTATGAATTCCAGCATCTGCTAAAGATCTGAGGTCTATGTATTTTCACAAGTAGATGTTAAATACAGCCAGATTCCAGCAGTGGGGGTATCACCTGGGATACAGTCAGATGACAAGAAATGATGTCATTCTGGAAGCTATCCCAGCAGTAATATTTGAGATATTAATTTCAGAACTCGGAGAGAGAGAGAGAGAGTACACTCTGTATTCTGTCTTGGACCTGACAATAACTAGAAGATCCATTCACCACGTCTGCCTTGCTCTTATGTAAGTTAACTAGGGCATAGTAATTCTCTTCGATTCAGTCAGGAATATAGTGAAGCATAGTTTAGATGTTTTTCTTTATTTGAAACTGTTCTGTAATGTTGTTTTAAATATTTCCTGTGATTTTGAACTCTGATGTCACTGTGAATATATTTGGTATCTTGTTATTCTTTTATTATTTATTATTAAATATATTTAAATCTTTCATTGTGGCTGATCTTTGTAACAGATATTTAAGTTTTGAGAGTACTTGCAAATTTATTTGGTGACACCGTGTGGGCCACTCCTAATAGCCTTGTTCTTGGTTAAACTACCATTTGTATCAATATTAATATTAATATTACACAGTAAGACTGGACACCCTATGTTAATGGCCTTAATGTAGCTGATAAGGAGTTGGCTGGGTCAGTGATAACTACCTTACAGTCTGGGCAAAATGGGGCATAGTTAGTAAACCTGTGTCAGCCTTTCCCAGGTGTGTGTGTGAGCTACTTGGGCAGGGACATGAAGCACTATTTGGATACAGAAGGTGCTAGAGGTCTTGGCTTGGCCACTCAGCTGAGATCTTTACTCTATAGGTGTGCTGGGGGGAATCTTATTAGGGATCGGGAGAAACCAGCCCTGGACTGACTGTGGTCTCTGCGTCTCTTAAGGGAAAAGTACAGTTGTGTATCTACCATAAATGTAGATGTTCGAGTGTATTCACTGTTGCAGTCATTACACTTGGGTTATCCTAACAAGTTGACAGAAAACACCAGGAAGGACCCTGTTGACCAGAGACGGTAGAGTCAAATATACAGACCAGATACATGAATTTGACCCTAGGTTTCATCTTTATTATACAGACGTCTTCAGAATATGTACACATTTAACCACTCCATTGATGTTATATACACTCATACACTACAACAAATACATCCCACCCCTTCAATTACCCTATCAGATAAAGCTCAATCTAACAAGCATATCCTAAATCTAACTTCATTAACCCGAAGTAAAAAACTATACTTTCAATCCATCTCCACAATATTGTGTTACATATCAAAATGTGTTAAATGCACAAAATGTAAATGTAAAATAAACATTTTCATATACAACCAACTAAACACCGTTTATGACACTCAATGTTCTTAAATTGCATAACAAAATAATATCATAATGTCTAAAAAAAACAACAATAATAGTTAATCATATAAAAAATATAAAATTAACTTTCACGAATTTTGTTAAGAAATTTAAAAAATTCTTTCTGGAAAACACCATTCCATAACAATAAGAAATAAAAAAACTTTCTTAAAATCTTTTTATAAATAACATTTTCAGCCCAAGATGTGTTTTAATTTTAATAGGGGCAATACTTGAGCTACCAGAGCTGGCACCCTAACCATCAGAAAAAAGCAATAGTAAAAGGACAAATGGTTAGGGCAGCCAGAATGGTAAGCGAAAGTCAAGATTTTCTAAAAGAAATGGAGTTCATTAAAGGTATGTTCATTAATCGTGGATATCCTGTTGAATTGTGTAGGCACATGAAAAATACTAATGCCCTAGTTAGGCACATAGAGCAACATCCAGAGCACAGATTTAGATTTTGTGTAATACAGCAAATAAAAAAGGATGGTCAGGGTGCAGTATTGGATGTGCATCTTGATATTTGTGAAATGAGATGGCAATTGGCATTAAATGCTACAGTATTTCCAGGAATTAATGATAGCATAAGCATATTGCCCCTATTAAAATTAAAACACATCTTGGGTTGAAAATGTTATTTATAAAAAGATTTTAAGAAAGTTTTTTTATTTCTTATTGTTATGGAATGGTGTTTTCCAGAAAGAATTTTTAAAATTTCTTAACAAAATTCGTGAAAGTTAATTTTATATTTTTTATATGATTAACTATTATTGTTATTTTTAGACATTATGATATTATTTTGTTATGCAATTTAAAAACATTGGGTGTCAAACAGTGTTTAGTTGGTTGTATATAAAAATGTTCATTTTACATTTACATTTTGTGTATTTAACACATTTTGATATGTAACAATATTGTGGAGATGGATTGAAAGTATAGTTTTTTTACTTTGAAGGGTTAATGAAGTTAGATTTAGGATATGCTGGTTAGACTGAGCTTTGTCTGATAGGGTAATTGAAGGTGTGGGATGTATTTGTTTGCAGTGTATGAGTGTATATAACATCAATGGAGTGGTTAAATGTGTTCATATTCTGAAGAAGTCTGTATAATAAAGACGAAACCTAGGTCAAATTCGTGTATCTGGTCTGTATATTTGACTCTACCATCTCTGGTCAACAGGGTCCTTCCTGGTGTTTTCTGTCAACTTGTTAGTAGTTTGGACTGGTGTCTTACTTGGGTTATCCTGCTGACAGGCTACCCGCAGTTGGCCTGAATTCCAAAGTCCTGGTCCGGCGTCGGTTGCTGTCGCCTCTTCCCTGACATCAGTGCACCAGGGGTATAAAAGATGCAGCCGATGCTATTTTCTTGCCCCAGAGGTCAGGTGCCCCCAAAAGGGTAGGCTAAAAATATTATGATGATAAAAAAGCATGCACATAACCTTCATCTACAAGCAAATACACCACATAGGTTGTATAGAATAGAGAGGTACAGGTAAGTCCCAGCAATGAAAAAAGGGGGATGGAGGGAGGGTAACCTGGACTGCAATAGTGAATACACTCAAACATCTACATTTATGGTAGGTACACAACTGTACTATGTTCATCTTGTTTCACTCTTGCAGTCATTAAACTTGGGTTGAATCCCAAAGCTGAGGTTGGGTGGCTGGGCCTAAATAGAATTTGGAGTGGCTATGAGGCCCTGCAGAACTGCAGTGGCAAAGCCTGCTCTGGATTTAGAGTAAAGAGGTAAATTGTAGTGCTTTGTAAAAGTGTGCACTGAAGTCCAGGTTGCAGCCTCCAAAATGTCCTTGGTTGGTACTCCTCTGAGGAAGGCTGCTGAAGTGGCTGCTGCTCTGGTAGAATGTGGCCTAATGCCCTTGGGCACTGATTTGCCATGTTGTGAATAGCAGAAACGAATGCAGTGGCCTATCCATTTTGAAATAGTCTGCTTAGAGATAGCTTTTCCTTGCGAACCTGCAGCATATGCCACTAAGACTTGCTCAGTTTTTCTGAAAGCTTTAGTTTTGTCCAAGTAAAAGCGTAGCTGTCTGTGTATGTCCAAAGAATGCAGAAGTCACTCCCCCTTATTCTATGGGTTTGGATAAAAGGTAGGCAAATGTATGGTTTGGTTAAGAGCCACACTGGACACTACCCTTAGGCATAAATGTCGGGTTTGTCCTTGGAGAAATCCTGTCCTGATGGAAAATAATAAAAGGTTCCACAGCCATTAAAGCCTGCAACTCTGAGACTCTTCTTGCTGAAGTTATTGCTAGGAGAAGAGCTGTTTTCCATGCTAAGTATTTTATCTCCACTGTATTGGCTGGCTCAAAAGGAGGCAGTGAGAGTTTTTCCAAGACAAAATTGATGTCCCATGCAGGTATTGGGGGTCTTATGTTTTTGGTCCCTCTAAGATACTGTCTTAGCAGTGGTTGAGAAAAAATAGGTGGGTCCGTATTGTAATGAGCTGAAATGGCAGAGGCATGGATCTTAATTGATGAGAAGGATAGGCCTTTGTCCAGCATCTCAGTTAGGTATTGCAAAGTCTGAGGAATATTTGGTACAAGCGTGTCAGTTCCCTGCGCTTGGTTCCAAGCACAGAATCTCTTCCATTCTCCTGGCCTCCAAAATAACACCCATAACTGCTTTAGAGAGAGGTGTGTTCTGAATTGTTACATTATCCACTATGCAGCCAGATTTAGGGCTCTGAGTTGGCTGTGTAGGATCTGATTGTTCTGTTGGGTCAGCAAATGCGGAATTAGAGGTAATGTCCAGGCTGGGCCTTGAGACAAGCTCTTTCGATTGGGTACCAGTGCTGGCGTGGCCAGTCTGGGGCAATCAGTATCATTTTTGGCTTTTCTTGTCTGACCTTTAGGAGTACCTTGGGGGAGGAGAGGCAGAGGAGGGAAGGCATATACTGTAAGGGCTTTCCAGCTGAATGAAACGGCGTCCACTTTCCATGCTTGTTTGTGATAAGTTCGAGTGCAGAATCTCTGTAGCTGGCAGTTGTGAGGAGAGGCGAATAGATCTATGTCTGGGCATCCCTATTTCCCTGTTATCATGCTGAAGATTTGTGGATCTAGTTTCCACTCGTGAGGATCCATGAGGTTTCTGCTTAGTTCGTCTGCCAAAGTATTTGTCTTTCCTGGCAGGAATTGTGCTTGCAGGTGTACTTGATAAGTCAATGCTGTGTTCCACAAAGTCATGGCTTGTCTGCGGAGGGGGTAGGAATGTGTGCCCCCTTGCTTGTTTATGTACCACATGACTGTAGTACTGTCCGTCTTTATCAGCAGTTGTCCTGGATGAAGTAGGTCCTTGAAGACTGTCAGGGCATTTTGTACAGCTAGCATCTCTTTTTGATTGATATGAAGATGCATTTGGCTTGTGGGCCATGTGCCCTGAATACATTTTCCTGCCATGTGCGCCCCCCCCCCCAATCATAATCTGATGCATCTGTTGTTAGTGTCTGCCTGGCAGTGGGTAAAGTGAATGGCTGTCCCTTGTTGTGGTGACAGGCCTGTGCCCACCATCGAAACTCTTGTTGCAGGCAGGGAATGAGAGTAATTACTGTTTCCAGGCTGTGGCAATGTTGAGTCCAAACACTTTTTAGATACCATTGTAGCTTCCTCATATGCAGTCTTGCATATGGAATTAGTAGAATGCAGGATGCCATGTAGCCCAGAGCCTGCAGAATTTTTCTTGCAGATAACTGGGTCTTGGTTGCCATGTTTTCGAAGTAAGAAGTCAGTTGCCTTTGTTTGTCTGGTGTGAGATAAGCCATCTGGGCAGTTGTATTTAAGTTTGCACCCAGGAATAATCATCTCTTGAGAGGGTACTAGTTTTGATTTCTTTTCGTTTTCTGTGTACCCTAGGCAAATTAGTAGTCTTTTTACAAACGCCAGATGCTGTAGTAGAATATCTTTGGTCTCTGCTTGAATACGGCAGTCCTCCAAGTAGGGATATATTTGAATTCCGCTTTGTCTGCAAAATGCAATTACTGGTGCCAGGCATTTTGTGAAGACCCTGGGCGCAGCAGATAAGCCAAAGGGCAGTACAGAGAATTGGTAGTGCATTGAGCCAGCTATGAATCTGAGATATCTTCTGCAAGATTGTCTGATTGGGACATGCAGGTATGCCTGTTTGAGGTCCAAAGTTACAAGCCAAGCCTTCTTGTCCAGCATGGGCAGAAGCTGCTGTAGAGTCAACATTTTGAATTTTGGGACGTCCAGAAAAGTATTTAGAATAGACAGGTCCAGAATTGGTCTCCAGGCTTTGTCCTTTCTTGGTACTAAGAAAAGTCTCGAGTAAAATCCTTGTCCCTGCTCTTGTTGTGGCACTGGCTGAATAGCCCCCATGTCCATGAGAGATGAAACTTGTTATTGTGCGGCAGGTCTGGCATACCTTTTGCCTTTGGAAGGGTGTGAAAGTGGAAGCTGTAGCCCTGAGAGACTATATTTAAGACCCTGTGTCCTGGGTGATCTTGTGCCAGTTTTGTGAAAAAAGTGCTAGCTTTCCCCCTAAGGGTGCTGCCAAAAAGTAAGTGCTTGGCATTGCCAGAGGGAAGTCATTGGGACTGTTTTCTATAAGGCTGTGATTTGTCTTCTCCGCTTTTGGAGGTAGAAGCACCCCCATTGTTTGGGCCTGTATGAGCCCTGGGGCTGTTGCCTGCCTCTAGGGCATCTGGATTTGCCTCTTTTTGGTCTGTCTGACACTGGAAAGGACCAATTCTTAGAGGGCCAGTTCCTGCTAAATCTGGGTGGCTGTACCTGTAAAAAATCCTTTACTGTCTGCATAGATTTAGCTTTATCCTCCATTTTCTTCAACACCTCTTCTGCCTTAACACCAAACAAAGTATCATGCTGTAATGGAGCATCCAATAATTTTGCTTTAACATGATCAGGCAGATTCTGTTCCTTTAACCAAGCATGCCTTCTAATAACAGAACCTGTAACAGTGGCCCTGCACGAGGCCTCCAGTGAATCATAGCCACATTGCAAAGTATGTTTTCCCACTTGTTCAGCTGCATGCAATAAATCCTGCAAATCTTTGTTCTCAGAACATTCAGAATTTGTCAACATTTTTTGTTTTAACAAAGACTAAGTACTGCTGATATCTGAGCATATGAAATTGACAATTTAAAGTCCTTACAGCCAAGGTAGCAGAAGTGTAACCCCCCCCCCATCTGTCCAGAGCCCTAGAATCTCTATCTGAGGGGACAGGGTTTTTAGCAGTAGTAGCCTTGACCCCTTTGGGACCCTGTGAAATAGTTTCTGGGTCAGCAGCAGGGTTTTTATAAAGGCATTTATGGGAGTCTGGAACCCTGTAGTATCTGTCCGGCTTAACAGGAGCAGGACGTAGAGAGCCTGGAGACAGGTCGGACTCTGAAAATACATCATCTACTATGTCTAGAACAGGGGGAATTGCAAGAGGTCTGTGCTGAGGAAGTAAAAGAAAGTCTTTAAGCCTTTTCTAAGAATCGGAATAATCTTGGCTCTCCCAGTGGAAATGCTCTCTCACCGTATGCAGGGTTTCCCCAAATGAGTAGTCCTCAGGAGGAGAAGCTGAAGGAATAGAATCTTCAGCATCAGAATCCTCATAGGGAGGAATAGAATATCCCTGTTCTGAAGAGGAATCAGAGGAAATGGAAACCTGATCAGAGGAATCATATTCAGTGTCTTGCCTAGGCCTTTTATCAGGAGGGGGATGGGAACCCCTGATCAAAGTAATTAGGTCTTCAGCCATTTTGAGCATCTGTTTCTTAGGCATAGAAGTCTGTCCTGGAGAATGCTGTACTTGTTTCCTTGTCTTTAAAACTGTTTTAGACTTTGTCTTGGATGCTGAAGTAGGCTTTATATAAAGTTGTGTAGGTCTGAAGACACCCTCAGAAGCCGATGCCTGCTCAGCGGCTCCGGACCCATCTGAGGGATTAATTTCTGAAGGGCCAATACCTTGAGTATCCAGAGGCCTAGTTGTCTCCACGTGGGAGTCGGAGGCGGCCTGTGGCTCTGAGGTAGCGGGAGTCAGGGGCTGCAAAAGCGCCTCACTGAGCACTGACGAACCGGAGACTGGCCTAGAAGAGGCTTGGTCGTCGGTTTTGGACCTCGGATGCTTGTCCTTGTCTTTATCCTTGCGTTTTTTATGAATTCCGGTCGTCGGTTGTTCCGACAGCATTATATAGTTAAACCTTCTGCCAAAATAATGAAAAGCAAAATCGTACCAATGCTTAATCGTGCGTTGGTTAAATCTAGCACAAAACCAACAACTAGCAACGTCGTGGTCAGGACCTAGGCAAGGAATACAGTAAGAATGAAAATCCTTATGAGGTGTTTGCTTCCCACAAAAAATACAATTGTTAACTTTTTCTGACATCGGTCTGGAGCAAGAAAAAAAGTTTCCCCAGTGGGGTACTTAGCTTTACTGAAGACTTTGGATCTGAAATTCAATTTCGAAAATCTCAGTAGTCGGCTGACTGGCACTTGCGAACTGCTTTTGCTTCGGGCACCGCGCGGCAAGAAAGATTGAAGAATATGGCGTCGGCTGCATCTTTTATACCCCTGGCGCACTGACGTCAGGGAAGAGGAGTCAGCAACTGATGCTGGACCAGGACTTTGGAATTCAGGCCGACTGCGGGTGGCCTGCCAGCAGGATAACCCAAGTGACTGCAACAGTGAAACACGATGAACATCTGCACTTGATGCAGAGAGCTGGATCTGGAAATACGGTGTGTGTCCTTGTAATCCTGTCAGTGTATGTCCCCCACTGTTGCCAGTGTTGAGGACTAAGGCTCCTTGATTACTGGTCCAGTGGTGGGTTGTCACATGGGGTACCATGGGCCATCCATTATAGTGAGGAACTCTTTCTTCTTCTGAAGTTTCTTGAACAGACTGTGGGTGACCTGTCCAAACAGAAACTGCTTCCCCAAAATCAGGATGGTCTGTCTGAAGTATTCATTTTAGAGAGGGATCTTCACCCATGCAAATACTGTGCAAGCATTTAACCAAGTCTACAATCTTAACCAAAACGCAAGTCAAAACTACAGTGAAACAAGGCTGCCCACTGCAAAAACCATATAATGGTCTTAAATAACTATTCCTCTCTCTCAGAGTCGCACAGAACCTAAAACTTTTCTAGTACCTTATCACAGAAAAATAAAACTGGGAAAGGTGAGGAAAAGAGTTGAGGGATCTAAACCTACAAATAGAGAAGGAGAATTCCTTATCATACAGCCTCTTCAAAGTTTTCGATTCCTTACCAGGTCATAAAACTGATGGTTGCTATGGTTTCCAAGACCTATGTTTCACTGAGTAGCTCATGCAATAATCAACTCTAGAATGTCTACAAAAAATATCACTGCAATCAGTTAGGAGCTTGTTGAGGTTATCCACCTTTCCTTATGTACAAAGGAAACAGTATTTATTTACTTATTTTTATTTATTTTATGCATCTGACATTTGTTAACCAGGTTAGTCTGAGTAGAGCCTTTTTTCAGCAGAGACCCGATGAAAAAGCTCCAGTATTACATTACTTAAACATTAATTAACATAGAGACAGTTGCTGCAAAAGAAAAAAAAATTTAATACAATGAAAAACTAACATTACCTGTACATAACTAGTTCAGTTAAACAAAGTACAAGTAACTCAGATTTATCATCAGGGATAAAGACAGGAATAATAGGCATATACATAAATGTAGAAAACAAAGAGTGGATCAGTTATAAGTATATCTGTAAGAAAGTTGTAGTAAGAAAAAGAAGAAATATTGAATTATAACAAGTAAAGAGTATATTATGTGGAGAAGAGTACTAAGGTATATGATTGAAGCTAGTATAGAGTAGAAATGAAAAACAAAATAGTGGAAAAAGTAAGTGGAGTAAAAACTAGAAAGAACACGTAGGGAGCCAGTGACAGGACAAGTATGATAATATCTGACAGGGCAGCCGTCTATGTTAGGGAAATATAGCTTATGTTAGGTCATGACAGAGACATGTCCATGATTTGTGGAAGTAGTCCAATTGCTACTTTAAAGGTGTTAGGGTCTGTGATACAGCTGATATCTTGATGTACTTTGTTCCACACAATTGCTATGGAATAGCTATAAAGTAATTTACCAATATTTTTGTTGGGCATGTAGATTTGGAATAGGTTCTGTTGAGAGCTGCAGAGAGAGCGACTGAGAATATAGGACTGGATGAGAGTGGAGAGAGAGGGACAGGAAGAAAGTTGATTTAGAACTGAATGAACCAAGAGAAGCTGCGGTCTTAGGATTTGGTGATGAAATTCTAGCCATTACAGGTTTCTTAAGGTGATGCAAAAGTGGGTGTGGTAAGGTAGGTTGGAGGCAAAGCGAGCTGTTTTGTTACAGGTGAGTTATAGTTCAGTGAGAATAGGGGCTGCAAAGAGCAGTGTGGGGAGTACAAAGGCTTGTGCAAGAGGAGTCTGGAAGCATATGTATGGTATTTATGTCTATAGAGCAGACCTAGTTTTTGATGGGTCTTTTTTATGCACTGCTGAGTGTGTAGATCGAATTTGAGATAGTCATCGATTATGACACCAAGTAGTTTGGTGTGGGATTAAGATATTATTCAGGGAAGAGACAGAGAAGGAAGTTTTGTGATGGTGAAGACAGGTAGGGAGAAACAAGAGGAGTTTAGTTTTCTTAGGGTTCATTATTAATTGGTGGGAAGAAAGCCATCTTTCGACACAGTGGAGGGACTCTTGGGTGAAGGTATGAAGGTGTGTGATATTGTCACAGCAGGAGATAATTGTGGAGTCACTGGCATATTTAATGATGGTCAAGAGTGGACAAGAAGAGTGGAGGTAATTAATAAAGATGTTGAAAAGTAGGGGACAAAGGATAGAGCTTTGGGGCACCGCAGTTTGTACTGGTAGAAAGGGAGAGTAGTTGGACTGCCATTTCACAGCCTGGAATCTATTTGAGAGGTAGCTGGAGAACCATGATTTGGTAGAGTTAGAGAGGTTGAGGGAAGCAAGTTTAGATAATAGTAGTCTATGAGAAACTGTATCAAAGGCTTTGGGTAGATCTACAAATAGGCAGGAAACTAATTTATTATCATGTGCTTTTTTGATAGTATTGATAAAGGAAGTTACAGCAGGAGCAGTACTGTGCTTTGGCCGAAAGCCGTGTTGTGTGGGGGTAAGGAGATTTTCTTGGAGAATATGATCACGAAGCTGTTTGTGGATACATTTTTCAAATATTTAGATGGGGAGATAAGATGGAAATATGTCTGAAATTAGATGGTTCTGTTGCTGTACCATCTTTATGCAGTGGGATAACATAAATGTTTTTCCAGATATCAGGCACAGAGCTTTTCTTGATAGATCTATTGATTAGCACAGAGATAGGGAAAGCAATAGAATTAGGAGCTGATTTTAAGAAATGAGGATGTAAGTTGTCAACTGATGGAGAGCATGTTTTAAGTTTGGACAAAAGTGATTTGATGTAGGGACCAGTTTAAGAGAGAAGGTGGGGGGAACTGGTAGTGATAGGTGGTGGGGGATAGGAAATAGTATCAGTTTTGGTGAGGTTGCGGATAGAGTCAATGAATAAGGAATTTATGAGTGTAGCTTTCTCACAGGGGGAGCTGTTTGGGCAAGGATTAGGGGGAGATGGGGACCTAGGATGCACCAACTTATTAACAGATTGCCAAAACTTCGGGGGGTTAGAGTGAGCATTAAGTGGTTTGTGGAAAAAACTTCATCAAGGATGACCTTTTTGGTTAAATTGCAGAGCTCTCTGTAGGTATGAAGATCAGAGATGGATTTGTATTTGTTCCATGTTTTCCATGCACTCTCTCTCTTACTCAGAGTTTTGGTGTCTTGTGTGAGCCAGGGGGCATATTGAGTTTTAATCCTTAGTTTCCTTATAGGAGCTAGGGAATTGAGCGTCTTCAGGAAAATGTTATTAAAGGCAGGAACAGCATTATCTAGGAGGAGATTGTGGAGGAAGGACCAGTTATTTTAGGACAGCAGGCTGCTGAAAGTGTCGGGATTAAAGTTTGAGAGTTTTATGGCAGTCTTGGGATTGATGGGGTCTGTGTAATTGAGGTGAGTGTAAGTATGTAGGTGGGATGGTGATCACAAAGTGCGTCAGGTAGAATGGAGGGGTTATGGTACAGATTGGGATTGGAGGTGAGGACCCAGTCTAGTGTGGAGCTATAGTTGCTGTATTTGTTTAGTCGGGTTGGCTTTGAGATCAGCTGGGAGAAGCCAAAGAGGTTAATGGAGGAGTTTGGGCTTCCAGTGGTTAGGGTGTTCCCAATCAATGTTTACATCTCCCAAGACAATGGTCTCATAGGTGATGTTTTGGGAGATCCAAGATAGAAAGTGTTCTAAGGTAGGGATGTTATTTCCAGGGGGAATACAGATGGAAGCAATAGCTAATCTTTACTGTGTGTTTAAATGACAGTTGGCTATAAGGATTTCAGCAGGATAAAAATCTGGGGGAGTGATAGAGAGGTTGCAGGGTAAGCTTGTTAGAATAGAGGATAGCTACACCTCCAACTTGCTTTTTGATGCAGTCATGCCTTAAGATATTATACCCGGGAGGAAGTATTAAATCAGTATCAGCAATGTGAGGCTTGAGCCAGGTTTCAGAGAGGTAAAGAATATCAGGGGCATGTGTAGACACCCAAGCATGGAAAGGGGAGATTTTGTTCAAGATACTTTAAATTTTCACAGATAGTATAGTTAGGGTCTTAGTGGATGTGGATATAGGAATGTGAGAAGTATTAGTTGTGGAGTTATGGAAGTGTGAGGGGTAGACTGGGAGAGAGGAGCAGTAGTTGTGTCCAGAGTTGGGGTGTATGTCACCACAGTATCTGGATGCTTTGGAGTTGCAAATATAGCACCCATTAATGCAGGCTCCATGGGTGGGACAACCCAGCACTGCTCCTCTTACAGCTACAGATAATCAATGCAACATCCCTAATGACAGGGCAAGAAAACCACAAGCCAGTTCATAGAAGGACTTCATAAGCCTGAGAGCTTCACCAAAATAGAAGTCATATGAGGTGGGAGGGATGACACCTGTACGGAAAGGGGTTTCAGTATCACTGTCCTTCTCAGATATCAGGGTCAATGAATCCCCCCAAGTCTCCTTCCCTAGTATGCCCTCCTCAATTTGTGCCATCAAGCACTAGCAAAGCCTGAGGAAGAGAATCTTCAATCTCAAGTATAACTACCAAGCCTGATTTGGGGGTTGTGGTGGTCAAGAAACCACCCCTTGGGAGCAGGCTGCTCCAAGCCTTACTATAGACATACCTCTCACGTCTCTCTTCATCCACACATATCAACAGGTATAAATGCAACTCCTTGCTAGATGACAGGGACCTTGCAACACACAATGATGGACTTGCCTCCAGGAAAGAAGTAGCAATGGTCTGCCCCCTACTAAATCCTTCAGTTTCTTATGGGGATCTGGCATTGGACTGGAACTGCATTAGAAGCCTTCTTGCCAATTCATTGACTACATACTCTCAAGATGATGAACCACCACCACCTTACAGGACATAAGGTATGAAATTTCATCAACTGCATTTTCAAGCAGTTGGGTTAAAATGCTAACACTTATGTTAATGCCTGAAATGGCCCTCTCCCAAGTAAAACAACCAACGGCACTGTAAGTCTCAGCTCATGATGTGGCCACGTGGACAATTAAATTGCTTATGTTTTTAGGCACTGAATATGCAAACTCTAAGACAAGGAGCAGGACTGAAGTTGTAAATCCATGAGTGGGGGGGGAAAAAAAAAAGGTGGGTGGCAGGGCAAAACAAGGTCTAATCTGGCACATGACATCAAAGTGCATGCTGCCATATGCCAAACAAACCCCTGAGTGTAGAAGCAACAGAGAAAAGCATCTGTAGAGAAGTCAGCAGGAGAAGATATCTTGCACGTAGACCTGCAGAGGAGAGATACCTATGAATCAGATGGGTCTATATTAAAACAATGAAATGCCATCTCTTCGAATACCTAAACATCGACACCTAATAAGTGAAATCCGAACTGCATGAACAACCACTTTCGCAAATTTTTTCACAGGGAAAACATTTGCTTGGTCGACCAAACAGGAAAACAAACTTTCAAAACCTAATCAAGTGTGGGGCTTCACCTCCACACCCCCCCTAATTAAATATACCAATTCCGATATCACTCTACTTTGGAGAAAAGGGCAACTTCCTGATAACGGCCCAGCAAATTTTTTTCCCTGTGAAAAAATTTGCGGAAGAGGCCATTCGTGCTTTTTGGATTTCGCTCATTAGATGTCGATGTTTGGGTGTTCGAAGAGATGGTGTTTCAAGGTAATGATGTAGACCTGAATCAGGTCTGGACAACCCTGTTTATCCTCCAGAAATAATACAAGCAGACAATAAAACTGTCTTAGTATTTTAGTTCTTCCTGTTTGTCCTGCTGACTGAATCACAAAAGAAAACCACAATGCACACCAAGTGAACACAAGCATCACTTGAAACTGGGCAACAGGAGCACTCCTCAATACCCTCGCCACGTATACACACACTACATCTGAGACCACATAAACATGAAAAATGGCTGATACTATTACCTTTTTTTACAAGCCTGCATGATCTCCAATTCAGCAAGCAAATGAGGAATTGATATTTCTCACTGATCAGAACCGGAGATCACTGGCACTATACATTTACATGTAGTTGACAGGTTTAGTCCCTCTAGAAAAATGGCCCTTTTCAGACATGAGGTGGTATTCACACTGACTAGGGTAATATGGTTAGAATATCAGGAAATCTCTCCCACTATTTTAGATATGGCCCCATCTGCCTGAACTGGTGGTAGCTTAGGTGGATATGCAAGATCACACAGCACTTAACATTTCCATCCGATGGATGGAAGCAAGTAAGGCAGTCAATAAAATGGGCCATACTGACAGGCTTTTGCTCATCAGGTTCGCAACTGGCTGTCATGGACCTCAAACAGTAATCTATAGTTTTAGCAGATGAGCGAGAAACATAACCACATGTGAAAGATAATTTCCAGGAGATAGGGTTCTTTTGCTCATCAGGTTCACAACTGGGTGTCATGGTCCTCAAACAGTAATCTATAGTTTTAGCAGATGAGTGAGAAACATAACCACATGTGAAAGATAATTTCCAGGAGATAGGGTTCTTAGTTACCTTTAGAAAAGCTACATCTTTAAGGCAAAAAAGCAGCAGTAGGGTTTCATCCTGAGAGCCTCCTAATAGATATTTGGACGCAGCACTTTTCATGTGCATTAAATTGCCATGAATGTGTTAAAATACAAGGATCATTACTGCAATTCACTCATACCAAGTGGGATTTAGCCACAGGTGGACAACAGTCTTTCAGACATCTCCAGACCAAACACACAGCATTTAGAGGATAGCAGCTAGAAACTAGGCTACACAAAGAACACTAACCTACAATATCTTTAGTTCTTTTTTGGAGCCAGGGTCATCAAAAAAAAGTGTGACTGACCATCTGCCATAAAAGATGTTAATGAACTCAAGGGGTACTTTAACACAGTACACACGAAGGGGAATGGGAAGTATGCACATGTGGAAAACACGCACATATTTAGTTTGCTTTGGGGAGATGAGAGAGAGAGGAACAGAAACACAAAGACAGATAAAGCAAATTAGGAAAGAATGATCAAGACTCCAACTCTACTAATGATCTTATTACTTGAACACTTATTTCTATGGTGATTATACTTATACAACTATTCTACACTCATTACAAGGATCACTGCTGCCATTCTTTGTGAGACTGGGAGATTACCATGCAGTGAGATGGTGATCCTAGATATCAATGAAGTGCTACAGCCTTCATTGTAATAAAGCAGAGGCAAAACCAGATCTTCTCCTACAGAAGATATCCAATCCTACAATAACTGGAGAAGATGTAAACAGAAGTCCCCAAGCTCATCTCACAGATAACTTGTGCTAGAACATTTTGAGGGCTACAATGATGGTAACTGCCCTTGTAGGATATGTCCTAATCTGTTAAACTAAAGTGTTGCCATGGTGGTCATAACACAAAGTGGTCCAGCTATCCCGCCATTTTGTGAGTTTGTTTGGACAATCCTCTACCCTGCTTTCCTGGTAAAAAAAAAGACAGACAGATCAGAGAGTCTAAAATCTTTAACCCTTTTAGTAAACCATCTCAGCTACCTGTGAATTTAATGGTATACAAAATATTCTCTCCTTTATCTGGACTACTACACTGAAAAAACATGGTGCTGAATAAATGATAAAAGGCAGTGCTCTACTGGACCAACTTGGGCACAAAGGAAGACCTGGTCTTGAGTACTAAAGCTATCTGTGAGGAAGACTCTCTGGAGCTTCCTACACATTAAGGCAGGTAGTTCTGAAACCGACCAAGAAAGTTCAAATTCCAAGGAGGGAGAGAAGATCTCTTGGGGCAATTTAGATGTAAGGCACCTTTCAGAAAAAGTTCTGCAGAGCTGGAATAAACTGGCTGAACACAAACAGGCTGTAACTGGTAACATTGATAGAGATGTACCCTAGGTTTTGATCAGTGAATTCAGAAAGGTAGTACAGTACTAAAAGGGGAAGATGACATACCTGGATCAAGATGGTTCTTGCTGAACCACGGTAAAAATATTTCCTATGAGCTAGACATTATTTTCTCGAGTTTGGCCTTCTGTCCTTTAAAATATGGAAAACTCAGAAACAGGAGAAATGAGTATGTGATATCAGATATGAGTATATACTTTTAAATGCTAATACATTAGCTACAGTGATCTACAAAAGTTCTCGCTCAGCTGCAATACAAACCTGATGGAGGTTATTACACAGGTACTGTGTGTATATTTATTAAGCCTTCTGTCATGCTGGGGTATTAGACTTCTGAAATATATATCATAACTGAAGAAATGCGCATGTTCTCAGTGGTCATTGTGCCTGAAAGCACAGAAGTATAACTGTCAGTCCAGTGGACAAAGGGCTCTGCACTCCCCAGAATGTGTCTATTACAAGAAAATATGGCCAAATAAGGGAAGTTTTGGATCTAGACATTTAATTTTTTCTATGCTGCAAGTATATCATCTTTAAAGTCTGAATAAGTGTAGTATGTTGCATTCTTACATAGTACTGGAGAAGACAATGAAAAGTATTTATTGCTTTATCTTGAAAAGGAGAATGAAAAATTAATATTGAAATAAAAATTCAGTAACTATTGTCAGCACAGAAAAAAATGCCACTTCTGGGACATTTATACAAGGTCCAGTACAGACTACTGATGAAGTAAGTCTTTAGGCAATGTACTGCTATAAAGAAGTTCTTAAGGTCACAAAACATTCCATCATTTCAAGTGAGAACTGCAGTGGACATTACTATAAGCATGATAGGAAGAACTGTCCAGCTTTTACTCAGCCTTGAAGACAATGAGCTAGAAAAAGGCATCATGCAGAAATACATATATATATATATATATATATATATATATATATATATATATATATATATATATATATAAAAAACAAGCATGTTCAAAACCATTTTTTTGCTACAGAAAAGGAATACAAAATGAACTATTAACAGATAATAGTTCACAGTATCAACTCTGACTGCATCTGAATCGGTAAAAAAGCAGTACGAGACAGACTGTTAGAAGGAAATATCATGAACTGATGTACAGAGTGAGAAATTTAAATTTGATATAGATGGAGAGCAATATCTCATCAGAAAATAACTAAGAAACTGGATTTTGAAAATACTTAGCTGTGTGAACACTGCTGTGCATTTAAAAAATATTTCCATATATTATTGTCAGCCAAGTACCTACGACTCTAAGAACAAATGCACACTGGTCATACCAAAAAAAATGAAACATAATTGAATGCTTCTATTTCGCCTTGTTTCTTAATTATGTTTCAGTGTTTACTGCCTGGGCAATTATGTACTATGTAAATTGTTGTTAGCAGTAGCAGGTATACAAGAGTACTATATTTTATTTTTGTTTCACACTGGTTCTCCACAGCATGGGTTGTGGCTAAAGAGGGCTTTCTGTTAAACCCATCTACCCAACAGATAGAGAAGTAACTTTATCATAGCTTACTGAGAGCTAGTAGTACATTAAAAAGTGCTTACATATCACTACAAAAATAGAGTACAGTCTTCTTCAAAAGTGAACTCTAATATTGTTGTGCCTTGTCTACAGCTAAAGTCAATTCTGCTAAAATGTTTAGGTCTACTCTTTTTTTTTTAATTTCTCAGAGTCTTTGGGGTTTCTAATACCATGATAGGAATGGACCGTATTCCTAGGTCAAAGGATGATTAAGTTCATGAAATTAGTTTTGTTTCAATCTTTGATGTTAGCCAGAAGTACTCTTCACAGTACGCTCAATGTACCCAGTGATGACTCCTTCTGCAATTCATATGGAATTACATGCATTGGTAACATATCCAAGTATGATTGCAAATTCTTTTGTATAAGACCCGTTGCTCCCACCACTATTGGAACTGTTTGGATATCCTTCTTCCACACTGCCCTTGTTTCCTGCCTGCAAATCTTGGTATTTTATTACTTTCTCTCTCTCTGTACGTAAGACACTGTAGTCACTGGGTGTAGCAATCTCAATGATCAACGCTACTTTTGTCTTTTTTTCATAGACTACTATATGTTTTTCTCGCATCTATTTTTTGAACGGTTGATGAGTCATCCCATGTGATATAGACTTCATCGCTTTCTATGTTTTGATGCTCATGCTTCCAGTGTTTTTCAGCTACTTCAGTATAATAATGATGGCACAATCCCCAGTGCAACAATCTTGCCACATTATTATGCCTTTCAGTATATAGTCCTCCTACCATTATCACAACCACCAACAAGATGTGTGATTGTTTCCAATTCTGTTTTGCAAAACCTACATTTACCTGTTTCTCTCACATGTTCAATGGACTTTGTAGCCAACATATACGCAAGTGCATTATCATGAGCCACCAATATTAACCTTTTGACTTTTTGTTTAAATTCAAGTCTCCTTACCCATTCATGTGTTCGATACTGGTCAACATGAAGTTGTTCCAAGAGTTTTCTATACTTGCAACTATATTTATGCATTTTCCACATTTCTTGCCTTTTCATCTGATCCTTCACCTTATATTCTTTCTCTTATTTTTTTGGCACATTCAGTTGCTGCCTGATTTTTATGCCAGTAAGTATGTTGAATTTTGGAACTTTGAGGAACTGGTGTAAACAGAAAGGGCCAGAATGTGTCTCTATAACCCATCTTTCCTAGGGATTACGAATAGTCTCGAGTAGAAACTTTAGTTTTCCTCTTCTTCAGGGACCATTTCTATGGCGCCAGATTGTATCATCTCTTGTAGTACTGCATACACGAGGGCCAGATAGGTTGAATGCCTCTAATTTTTCAATATCTTGGAGCTGCAATTTATGGCCTTGTTGAACGATATTTAACATCCACTGATGGTGGATTCTTTTCTTTCTTTTTTTTTTTAAATAAAGATAAGACCCTCCAACTTTTTTTCCCTAAGAAGGCACAGAGGATGCAAACTGCGGCGTAGGAGAGAAAGCAACCTGGCTGAGTCATGGATTAACTTTCTGTGTGCCTCTGCCCAGTGGGCCCCTAGACTTGTCTCTAGTTCTTGCTTCCCAATCTTTCCTAAGCTTTCTCCTCCTCCCTTTACCAGGCCTAGCATTGTCCTGTTCAGAGTGAGAAAGCCAAGTCTTTGCTGGAATATTTCTGTCATACCTAAGAACGTCATCTTGAAACAGTTGTGTTACAGACTGCACAGTCTTTTCCTCCATTTCTTTGTAAAGGTCTGAAGGAGGGGGTCCAAATAGGAGATCCTTATTCACTGGAGTACTTGGTATCACTGGCTTTACATTATCTGGTAAGGGCATTGACCTCAGTCAGCCAAGTCTCCATATCACAAACTCTGCAGCTGCTGCTCTGCATGATGTGGCCACGTCATAGGCACATTTCTTTTGAGTACCTGTCAACATACAACAAGAGGTTACACAGGTCCAGCACCTCTTGTTACAGACCCTTGTCTTGAAATTCCCTTCTGCCTTAGTCCTACTCTTCTGTAGCACAGACTGCTGGTAGAAAAGCATGTACAACTAACAGTTTAAAGCTCCACAGGAAAAGGTAGCAAAGGTATGCTTTTTCCAAAATCTACTGGGTGCTCTTGCTCTCTTTAATCACTGGGAATGTGGTTCCTGGTTGGAGCAAAAGTTGCTCCTTTGCTAGTCTCCAGGAAGATCACATCTGGATTAGCCAAAGGGTAATTCGAATCTCCAAAGCCAAAGAACCTTTGATCTCAGGAATTATGTCAGACATTGTTCTGGAAGGAAGTGTGGGAAAAAAAAACACTATGGAGCAGGTACAACACATCTGTAATGCCAGATGCCTTGGACAAAAATGACTCTGTGGGCGGGGACTGCAAAAGCACTTCTCCAAATACAAGGCCACTGTACCCATGGAAACTCAAGTCATCAGAGACTTTCTAGGTCTCCAGATGTTCCTCCCTCGTATCAAATTTTTTTTCTCTTTGGTGGGAAGCTCCAGGAGGCTTTGGCTGGCACCATGGCAGACTGGAACCAGGTAAAAGCCCTATTTTGGATGTAAACCCCTGGAGGATGGGTACCTTTTCTGTATTATTCTCTGGATCAAAGAAGGGTAATGTGAACAAGAGTCCATGTCATGCTCTGGACCAAGGCAAAAACAAACCCCTATTATTACAGTTCTTGGGTGGAATTTGTTTCTCACACACAACAGTTATTTATTTTCACAAAATATTTTTTTCATAACTAGAATCAGGCTCGGATATGACAGCCAATCAATCCGACAGAGAAGACTAGAAGAAAAAAAAAATCCCCAATGGGGTACTTTTCTATCTGCTGTAAGAAGGCTGACATTGTTATGCATACTGCATGGTAAGAAAGATCTGAAAATGTCATAGGCCAATATATCTTTTAGAATTACAATGTCTTTACACCTTTGTGGGAGGCTCTGGCTGAAGCCCTGGAGGAGGGTAGAGTTCTGGTAAGCAGACTAGCCAGGGGTCACCGGCATATGTGATGATAGGGGCAAGTGCCAGCATAGCCAGCTGGAGTTATGTAAAGAATGATATGTCCCTTGAATATCAAACTGATTTATACAAGATGCTTGTGTTACAAATGTATTAGAACTGTATGTCATTTGTATATCAAACTGATATGTACAGATGCTTGTGCTGAATATGTATTTGTGAGGTATCAACAGTGCACCCTGCTGAAATGAAAATAAATACACATGTATTATTGTAACTGAAATAAATGTATACGTTGTAACAGTGGCTACTGGGACAGCAACAAGCAATCTTACTTTAAGAAAAATAACGGAAATGTAAATGAGCTGTTAAACCATTAAAATGGTACTCCACAGTGCTGGAGAGGACCAGAGACGCTAGGTCTGGGGAAAAAAAGCCTTTGTTAATTAGCTCAGTAAAAAAAAGGGAAGCCTCAGCCACAGCCATAAACATTTGGATGTGTATTGTAGCAGTCTATGGTAATTCCTGTCTCAGCTTCAAAGGGGAATACTGCGAAAACTTGAGTCAGGTGACCAGATGAGGTCATTCTGCCAGCCCTCTTGGAAATTCTATTTTAGGTATTACAAATAGAAATCTCAGTGTATTGAGTATTCAGTTTGGAATCCTGATTAGAAAGACTCCTCACATATTTCATCTTGCCTTGTGGTAGTAAATGACTTAACTAGGGAACAGTAATTCTTTTAGATGAGTCAGGAATATAGTGAAGCTTAGTTTAGATGTTGTTTTTCTTTGAGTCTGTCCATCAATGTTCTTTTCAATATTTCTTGTGATCTGAACTTTGTGGTTTACTGTGAATATATATTCAGTATTTTCATGCTCTTTCATTATTTATTATTAAATATGTTTAAAACTATTATCGTGGCTGGTCCTTGTAGAAAATGCTTACCTTTTGAGAGCACGTATGTTTATTTGGTGACACTGTGTGGGCCATACCAGAAGGCCTAGCTGTCTTGGTCAACTATTACCATTTGTACTAGTAATATCACACAGTATAATTGGACACCCTTTGTTAAGGGCCTTAGAAAAGCTGATTTTGGAGTGTCTGCTGACGTTGATAACTACCTTATACTCTGGGCAGAAGGAGACACAGCAGGTAAATCTGTGCCAGCATTTCTCAGGTGTGTGTGTGTGTGTGTGTGTGTATGAAGAATCAAATCTCACAGTGTGTGTGTGTGTGTGTGTGTGTGTGTGTGTGTGTGTGTGTGTGCTGGCTACTTGAGGCAGGGACATGAAGCACTGTGTTTACAGAGAGGGCGCTGGAGGACTTGGCTTGGGCACTCGACTGAGGACATAACCATACATCTGTACCAGTGGGGAGTCTTACTGGGGACATACAGGGAGACAGATATAGAGAGATCCAGACCCTGGGCTGAGTGTGTTCCCTGTGTCCTCGTAAGGAAAACTGTACTTGATGCAGAGAGGTCTGCATCTGGAAATGCTGAGTGCATCCATTTGTATTCCAAGTGCCTCCCCAGTTTCAGTGGTGAGGATTCAGGCTCCTTGATAACTGGTCCAGCATGGGGACGACACATATTGGTGAGCATCACAGCATACAAATGTGAGGACTGCAACCTCTAGAATTTCATTGGGTAATACTGCCATTGGCAATGATACATGAAAAAGGGAAAGAATGTTAGAGGTGTTATGGCAGTATCTAGGAAATGTGGACATTGAAAGACATTAATATGTATTTATTTGATATTTGTTGACCAGGTTAGTCTGTCTGGGCTTGCACCCTTTTACAGAGGAGGCCTAGGGAGAAATACTCCACAGCACAAATTATACAAGTAACATAGAAATTCACAGTTTACATTTGCAAGTAAAAAATTCACAGTACAGCTTTTGAAAGTAAAATAAGTACAGTAAAAATATATACAAAAATTTAAACAGGTGAACAATAGTAGAGCATGTTAAAGAACTCTGCAAGTGGGGCAAACTAATTAGAAGTGAGCACTGATGAGGTTAGTAAGAACAGAGTGGCAAATAGCAGAAGAAACTTTATTGAAGGTCTAGTGTTAGATTCATAGAAGTTTGACAAGCACAGTGTGATAAGAGAGACATATAAGATGAGAGGAAATTAGTATCATAATACAGGGGGCAGGAATTTGGGGGTATAAGAGCAGCCATTGATTAGTTGTAATACACAGAAAACTCTAACAGGTAGTATATATATATATATATATATATATATATATATATATATGGGAAAGGAAGAAGCGATAAAGGAAAATGGGGAGGGGGGCAGTGAAGGAGGAAAGAGGGAAGGGAAGATTTAAGTGGGGTGAATGCAGTTACACTTCCAAGCACTGAATAGGTGGTTTATAAGATGTGTCTTGAATTCATGTGCATGGGTGATATTTCTGAGGGACATGGGAAGCTTATTCCATGCTAGAGCTGGATGTTAGCTTTAGAGATTTTGTCCTAATGATTTTGAGGGTTTATGAATCTATAAGAGACATTGGTCTGAGCTTCTGAGGGAGAACAGTGGGTTATAGAGGGAGATGAGAGAGGATATGCTAGGGCAGGAGGATGGTTTGTTTAGTATAGAATGGATGATGAGAAGTTGAGTAAGTAAGAGTTGGTTAGGAAACTCTAACCAACTCAGTGTTTGTAGAGCAAGACAGTGGTGTGATTTTGGTGACATGTTAGCTATAAATCTAGCTACTTTGTTGTATGTGATTTCAAGTTTGGATAGGAGAGAGGACTGTAAGTAAGGATTTGAGAGGAGTAGAAGAGATTAGGGAGAAGATAAGCCTGGGTAAGTGAGATTCTGAAGTTGGGGGTGAGAAACCTTTGGTTTCTATAGAGTAGGCCAAGTTTTTACTGGGTTTTCTTTATACAGTTGTGTACAAGGATAAAATGAAAGGATAACTTAAGCAAAAACCATTACTAAGGAAATAACTAGTCCAAGGCTTGATTTTGAAACCTGATAATATAATAATTTACAAATCGAATAATAAAATGATTATTTCAGAGGACAGGTGCACAGGTTCAAATGTCAACCTTACAGTCCACTGGTGTAAACAAAACTGATATGTTCTTCTTACATGCATATGATTTTGTTGTTGTTGCAAAGGAAGTTGATAAACCACATCTGACAGTAAGGGGAGCTTACTCTATAAACTTGGAAGGCACTTGTGAAGTAGCTGCCCCTTTTTTGTGTTTACCAATAAAATGCATCAATGAGGTGGAAAGGTCCTGTGGTCACTAAGTATGCTCTAAAAAACATTTCATATAGGACTCTGTCCCACAGTCCACAAATTCTAAAGCCTCCTACAACTTAAGTTTAGGTACAAGTACATCCACGTCATGCACCCCCACATCAACAAGTCACAGACAACAAAACACACCTATGTTTAGCACCTCATCTGCCTTCTGGGAATGTTCCCCATATTGGTGACTGCATCGTTAGACATATAAAGTCCTCACTCACCAGGCTGGATAAGGACAAGGTTATAATAAGCAGTCTCTCAGGAGGCAAGCCTTTTGATACAAGGACATTTAAAATCCTCTCCACCAGGAAGGCTTTAATATGGTAGTAATTTACAGGGGAGTAAATAACTTGGCTAGCAAAACCCTGACATGCAAAAACTTGTAAAGCAGGTATCAGACAAAGGTAAGATTGTGGTTCTCAGTGGAATCCTCCCTTCACCAAGATTATGCCTGTATACAAGAGAAAAGACAATTGATTTCAAGAACTGGCTAAGTACTGGGTGTCAATCCTGGGAGATCCAGTATGCACTGGCCTTGGGTGAGATAATACAGTCAAATTTGCTTTACAAAGGATGGTTTGCAATTCTCATTCAAGGATTTCTGCACACTGGTTAAAGCCTTTACCACCCCATTATGCTTTATTTTAGGCCAAGTTCATCTAATGAACATTCCAACTTAAATACATCCAGTCTCAAACTAGAAAGCAACATGGTGGCTCTTCTCAACAGCAGAAGTCTTAACAACAAAGTGCCTGATCTCAAGACACTTCTGCACCTGGAATGTGTGGGTTCAGGCACCTAGGCAGTGAGGCATTTCCTTGTGGTACAATTGGTTGGGGACACATGGCTGAAGTGACATTTAGCTGCAGAGAAATATGGCTTTTTGTGAATTCCCTGTGAGTAAACAGAAGCACATACTGCCTTGCCCACAGCTTTAATAACCAAGTGCATGGGGGAAGAAAAACGAATGAGTGTTGTGCTCAGTGTACGGTACATACTTATGTAACTACAACATGAAGAAGTCTGCTACAGCATGGAGGAAATCCTGCACGCTACTGTAGTCACATTTACGCTCCAGTATGCATTTTAGGTAATGCTCCCTAGACACTGTGAAGGGGACAGTGGTTCACACACACCACTTATAAAGGCACTGCTCCTTTGTGCACTGCATTTTCACTATTACTGATGTGCCCAATGGCCACCCTGCTGCTGCTACCAGCCATACTGCCTGCTGTCTCATGTTGCCTTCTGGGTCATGGACATTATTTCCCCCCTGTGCATTTGGTTATTGAAGTTGTGGGCATTGCACTGTATTCTTCTGTTTGCCTGCAGAGAATTTATAACAGCCATATTTCTCTGCTTCTGAATGTCATTTTAGCCATGTGTCCCCAACCAAATGTACCCAGGGAAATGTTACGCTGGCTAGGTGCCTGAACCCATGAGCAAGTATATGTAGTTACCAAGACGTGATTCAATTGCAACATAAGCACCCCCTCAGTGCTGGCTTTTGTGCCTACCATGCCTGTAGCCCTACTGGAAACTGTGTTGGAGTCTCTAGGACTGTCAACAATTGTACCTCTTCTAGACTGATACCCAGAGACCCCTCCCCAAAGTGAATTCTTAGAGCTTCAGCTCATCTTGGGTAAATCACACTTTCAACGTGTACCTTGATACGGACCCCCATCCAGGTCCCTAGATCATGCAAAATTCCTGACTTTCTTAGAAGATATTCCTATATATGATTTGCGTACGCATGGGCTAAACTCTTGGCTAGGCTTACAAGGGTCTCAGGGCCAATAGCCTAGTAACTGCCTATGATCCTACAAATGGAACTCCCTTCCTAACTCTATTCTTTCGATCTTGTCCCTTAACCACTTTAAGCCATCGCTTAACGCTTATCTAAAAAATAAGTGGCTATGTTCCTGTACTAACTCCTCGTGAATGCCCTGATGCATCACAATATACCCCAACTTCTTCCCCTGTGTTTAATCTTTTATTCCTACTGTCCTGTCTTGACCTTGTATCTTGACACACGTCATACTTTACAAATAGTACTAGCTAAGTTCAAAGCCTAGGTTTTGTTGTCGTGGTGTAACAAATTTGTATTTTCTTACTATACTACATATTGTTTACTTTATTAATTATTGTAATTTGTGCATTAAAATTTACGGTTACTCATGGAGCTTTTTTTTCCCGGGCCTCCGCTGAAAAATGACCTGTGTCCAGTCGGACTTTCCCAGTAAACAAATGTTATATAAAATAAATAAATAAAACATTCCTATAAGCAACAGCTTATTAATCCTTGTTAACTTCAACTATCCCTCTACTGACTGGAGTATCTACACTTCCAATGCAGAGTAATGTACACTGAATTGTGGTTAAACAAAAACTCTCGAGATTAGTTGTTCTCAAACCCATTGGGGAAGAAACTGTTGTTCTGGTTCTCAAACTCAGTTCAAGCCTGTTCCATTTTCCCTGGTCTGCCCCTCACAAGCAGTCAGACCCACCAGCTTGTGAACTTCTCTCTCAAAACCTCCATTTCCTGGTAACCAACACTATCTTCTTTAGAGACTTCAAAAAGAGCAACCTCATACAATTATATGATGACACTGCTAAATTTACCCACAATATTTCCACTGCTCACCCTACATATGCAATCAGCTACACTAAGGATTTTTATGCCCATTCAGATAAATGCATTTATCTAGCAGTCCTGACTATAGCCACGTACATTGGGAAATTCAAAACTAAACCACCCTGATCATCAGTTGATACAAATAATATGTACAAAAAAGGAAGAAACTCCTTAAAATTATCACATAAGACTAGAACTCCCCAGCATGAGATTAGGAAAAAAATCACTATGAAATGGAAGCCTGCTATATGGGCAAACACAGCAACACATGAACTGAAGCTAGCATTTGAAGCAAAGGATAATTACAAATCCTTCTTCAGCTACATCAGATAACCAAGAAATAAATCACATCATCATTCTGAACTTTTCCAGAATGGAGCCTTCTAATCAAACTAAAATGACACTGTAAACATACCAGCAAACAAGTTTGTTGCCAATTTCTCCCATGAAACTCTCATTATCCCTGAGTCACTCCCACCCCATACCATTGCTAAGAAACGTTACTAAGGTAATTTCTAAGAACAAATACACTTCTTCCATGGTTCCTAATAATAAACTAGGGTGCCTATTTAATAGTGTCAAAAATACATTCACAGAGCCCCTACTTAAACTGTTAAAACTTAGCTAGCTACAGGCTATGTCCTCCTCCACAAGTGCAGGCCAAAAACGGTCCCTGAAAACTGCAGGCCTATCAGCCTTACACGTTTGAACTGCAAATCCAAGGAGATCATCATCATAAACCTCAATCATATCAAAGATCTTATTAGGCTCGACCTACAACAATCTGTCTTCATAAAGGGTACATCATGCCAGCTAAATACTGTCAGCTTTTTGAGAAGGTCACTCAAACAGTGGATAGTGGACATACTGCTCATGCTGCCTGTCTTGATGGAACCAAGACATATGACACCAAACCACAAAAGGGATGGTTAAACTAATGTACTTAAATGTTGCTCCTTATATGATAATATGGCCAGCTAAATGGCTCAAGGGTAAAACACATGTCCATGCAGGTGCTGCCTCTACAGAGAGATGGTGACTTGTGGTGTCCCCCAGGGATCTATGCTGATTCCGTCCTGCTTGGCATTTATTTCTCTGACCTCAAAGCTGTCAACAATGACCTTTGGTTAACCAAATTTGCTGATGAGTGGAAACTAGGTGCAATTTTCAAATTCCCCCAAACATATATCTGCCTTTTAAAATGAACCAACATGAGTCAACACTTGGTGTTTAAAAAAAAGGCTGAAACTAAACATCAAGAAATGCAGTGTTATTGCCTTGTGGAAACAGAATCAGTGCTGCCTACAGCACTGACAACACCCCATTATCAAGCGAGACAGTGATCAAGAGATCTGGGTACCTGTATAGATAGCTCCCTCTCCTTTGATCAACATGTAGCCACTGTAGTCAGGAAATCCTGACAAGAGTAGTCATAAAATCCTTCTGTATTTTGCAACTAACTAATAAAGGCATTTCTTCCAAATCCAAGGAAGTCAGTGTTCTCTTATATTCTGCCCTGGTCAGACCCATTATTAAACATATAACCCACCCTCTGCCTGGTTATCTCACGAGGTACATAAAAAAAATGAAAAGCCAGAGGTTTCTAACCAAAAAGATTTCTTTCCTCAAAAAAGTACAGTTGTGTACCTACCATAAATGTAGATGTTGAGTGTATTCACTGTTGCAGTCATTACTCTTGGGTTATCCTGCTGGCAGGCTACCCGCAGTCGGCCTGAATTCCAAAATCCTGGTCCGGCGTCGGTTGCTGTCGCCTCTTCCCTGACGTCAGTGTGCCAGGGGTAATAAAAGATGCAGCCGACGCAATTTTCTTCAGTTTTTCTTGCCCCAGATGTCAGGTGCCCCCAAAAGGGTAGGCTAAATATATTATGCCAATACACATACATGCAGTAAAGAAACATTTCCTTCATCTACAAGCAAATACACCACATAGGTTGTATAGAATAGAGAAGTACAAATAAACCCCAGCAAAAGAAAGGGGGACGGTGGGAGGGTAACCTGGACTGCAACAGTGAATACACTCGAACATCTACATTTATGGTAGGTACACAACTGTACTATGTTCGTCGTGTTTCACTGTTGCAGTCATTACTCTTGGGTTGAATCCTAAAGCAGAGGATGGGAGGCTGGACTAAATAGGATTAGGAGAGGCTATGAGGCCCTGCATAACTGCAGTGGCAAAGCCTGGATTTAGAGTAAAGAGGTAAGTTGTAGTGCTTTGTAAAAGTGTGCACTGAACTCCAAGTTGCAGCCTCTAAGATGTCTTTGGTTGGTACTCCTCTGAAGAAGGCTGCAGAAAGTACAGTTTTGTACCTACCATAAATGTAGATGTCCGAACTGGATAGCATCTGCAGTCATAACAAATGGGTTGTCCTGTCGTCAGGCAGCCCTTCGGTCGGCCGGATTCCAAAGTCTGGGTCCGGCTTCGGCTGATGTCGCACTTCACCCGACGTCATCTCTGCTGGTCTTCGGGTATAAAGGCATCAGCCGACGCCATTTTCCTCAGTGTTTCTTGCCCCAGATGCCAGTTGCCCTCTTGGAAGGCTAAATTTTGGATAAATGCCAATGTTTCCAAAAAGGTAGAAGGCAAACACAAAAATAAGCATGTATGTACATATATACAAACAAATACACCATAAGAGACTCCCCAGCTAGCTATTAGGAGGGTAAATACCCTAGGAGTACCACAGAGGGAAGGAGGGAGGGTAATCCTGACTGCAGATGCTATCCAGTTCGGACATCTACATTTATGGTAGGTACAAAACTGTACTATGTCCTTCATGGATGCATCTGCAGTCATAACAAATGGGTAGAATACCATAGCCAAACTAGGGAGGAGGAATAAAAATTATGGTGTAGTTAGGATCCCTTGCAGTACAGCAGTGGCAAACCCTGCTCGGGATCTAGAGTATAGAGGTAAATTATAATGCTTGGCAAATGTATGCACGGAGGTCCAAGTAGCCGCCTCAATAATGTCCTTGGTTGCCACTCCTCGTAAGAAAGCTGTGGTAGTGGCTGTAGCCCTTGTAGAATGAGGTCTTATGTTCTGTGGAATTGGTTTTCCATGGTAGGAGTAACAGAATCTTATGCAATTTCCTATCCATTTGGAGATTGTCTGTTTGGAAATTGCTTTTCCTTCCCTTCCTGTTGCATAGGCTACAAAAAGCTGGTCAGTTTTCTGTTACTTTTGGTTCTGTCCAGGTAGTAGCGTAACTGTCTATGTACATCCAAGGTATGCAGTATTCTTTCCCCTCTGTTTTGTGGATTGGGAAAGAAGGTAGGTAGGTGGATTGCCTGGTTTAAAGACACTCTGGATACCACCTTAGGCATAAATGTAGGATTAGTTCTCATGGACACCCTATCTTGATGGAAGATTAGGAAGGGTTGCACTGCCATTAAGGCCTGTAGTTCGGAAACCCTCCTTGCTGAGGTAATAGCCAGTAGGAAAGCAGTTTTCCATGACAGGTGTTGTAGATCTGCTGTTGCTGCTGGTTCAAACGGAGGGAGTGTCAACTTTTCTAGCACAAAGTTCAAGTCCCATGCTGGTAATGGTGGTTTCCTAGGAGGTTTTACATTCTTGATCCCTCTGAGGAACTGCCTGAGTAGAGGATGTGAAAAGACAGGAGGATCAAAGCTGTATTCTGCTGAAATAGCTGATGCATGTATCTTGATGGAGGAATAGGACAGGCCTGTATGTAGAAGCTCTGCCAAGTACTCCAGAATGTTAGCAATATCTATGTTCGACACATCTTTTCCTCTTTCAGTACTCCAAATGACAAACCTTTTCCATTTTCCTGCATAGTTCCTTCTTGTTGAAGGTCTGCGGGCTTCAAGGATAATGTCTTTAACCCTTTGGGAAAGGTCTGGGTTAGTTGCTGCTATGTGATGTTCCAGGCAGTCAGTTGCAAGGTTTTAGGTTTGGATGCATGATGTTGTAGTTGTTCTGAGTTAACATCAAAGGCATCAGGGTATTGACCACATTTTCTCCCGAGACATGCTCCGCAGCAATGGGTACCAGTGTTGTCTTGGCCAGTTGAGCTATCAGGATTATCCTTGGACGTTCCTCTTTGATTTTCAGTAGTACCTTGTGCATCAAGGAAGAGGTGGAAATGCATATGCTGTCAGGCCTTTCCAGCTGAAGGATAGAGAGTCCACCTTCCATGCAAGTGGGTGGAATGTCCTTGTGCAGAATTTTTGAGCTGGTGATTGAGTGGGGAGCGAATAGATCTATTTGTGGCATTCCCCATTTCTTTGATGGCCTTGAAGATGTCGGTGTAGCATCCATTTGTGAGCATCCGAGGTGGTTCTGCTTAAAATGTCTGCTAGGGTGTTCTCTTTTCCGGTACAAATATTGCCTGTAACTGGATGTTGTAGCTGAGAGCCAGATTCCAAAGGTCCAAAGTCATTCTGCATAGGGGTATGAATGAGTGCCTCCCTGTTTGTTGATGTACCACATGACTGTGGTGTTGTCTGTCCTTATCATCAAATGGCCTTCTTTGAGGAATGGTCTGAATTTTTGGATTGCCAGTTTTACTGCCAGCATTTCTTTTTGGTTTATGTGCAGGTGCAGCTGGTCCTGAGTCCACAATCCTTGTACGCATTTGTCCAGCATGTGCGCCCCCCATCCTAGGTCTGAGGCGTCCGTTGTGATGGTCTGGCTTGCTCGAAAGTTGTGGAAGGGTAAGCCTGGGTTTGACTGGCATGCTTGAGCCCACCATAGGAGCTCCTGTTTTAGGCATGGGATTAGTAGTATTTCTGTTTCTAAGCTGTGCCTGTGTTGAGACCATAAATTCTTTAGGTACCACTGTAGCTTTCTCATATGCAGTCTGGCATGTGGGACCAAGATTATGCATGATGCCATGAAGCCCAAGGCCTGCAGAACTTTTCTTGCTGTTAGTTTGTTCTGCTTTGTTAATGCCAAGAAGTAAAGAGGGAGCTCTTTTTGTTTTTCTGCAGTTAGGAATGCCATTTGTTTTACTGTGTCCAATTCCGCGCCCAAGAATGTTCTTGTTTGGGATGGTATCAGCCTTGACTTTTGTAAATTGACTGTATCCCAGGGCTTGTAGCAAGTAAATGACCCTTTGTAAATCTGTTGTCAGCTTGCTTTTGTTGTCCGCTTGTAACAGGCAGTCGTCCAGGTATGGATAAATTTGGATTCCCTGTACTCTGCAGTGAGCGATTACTGATGCCAGGCATTTTGTGAATACTCTGGGCGCAGTAGATAAGCCAAAGGGCAATGCTGAGAATTGATAATGCTCTGATCCTGCAAGAAATCTGAGGTATCTTCTGCAATTTGGTCGAATGGGGACGTGCAGGTATGCCTCCTTGAGATCTAGAGTTACCAGCCAACACTCCTTGCCCAGCATGGGAAGAAGTTGCTGTAGGGTCAGCATTTTGAATTTTGGGACAATGATGTATGTGTTTAAGATGGACAGGTCGAGAATAGGTCTCCAGCTTTTCTCTTTTCTTGGCACTAGGAAGAGTCTGGAGTAGAATCCTTTGCCCTGTTCTGTTATTGGTACTCTTTCCACAGCTCTCATCTTTGTTAATTCCGCTATCTGCTGCAGAGCTTCTATTTTTTGATTTGGAGGCAGGTTTGGCATTCCTCTTTTTACTAGTAAGGTGTGGAAGTGGAACCGGTAGCCTTGGTCTATGGTTTGCAAAATCCACTTGTCTTTTGTGATATAGTGCCAATTTTTCGAAAATAAGGCTAACTTTCCGCCTAATGGTGCTGCTATTTGCTCCCTGGTAGGCGGAGTCAGAGCCAAGTCACTGTGATTGTCCTGTTGCAGTGGCAGTGGTTGTGTCTGTGCCTCGGTTATTGCCTTGCCACTGTCGTCCTCTGTAGGCACCTCCTCTGGATTGATTTCTGCCCCTAGAGCGTCTATTCCTGCCCCTTTGGGATCTTGTGGAGTCAGGAAAGGACCAATTTTGGCAGGCCAGTTCCTGCTAAACCTTGGGGCTGAACCTGTAAGAAATCTTTAACTGTTTGTACAGATTTTGCCTTTTCTTCCATTTTCTTCATTACCTGCTGGGCAGGTTCCCAAATAGACTGGCCTTATCCATAGGAGCATCTAATAGCTTTGCTTTAACATGATCCGTAAGACCTGTTCTTTCAACCATGCATGCCTTCTTATCACTGTGCCAGTCATGGCTGATCTAAATGAAGCCTCCAGTGCATCATAGCCACATTTTAAGGAATGGTTACTAACCTGTTGGATGTTATTCACCATTTCTAATACATATTTCTTATCTAAAGATTCATCAGAGGACAGTTTTTAGTTAACTGATCAAGCATAAATTCTTGGTATTGGATCATGTGAAACTGACAGTTTAAAGCTCTAGCTGAGAGAGTAGCAGAGGTGTAAACTTTTTCCCCATCTCTCTAAGGACCTGGATTCCCTTTCAGAGGAATAGGGTTTTGCTGTGGTCGAGGCTACTGCCTTAGGCCCCTGGGATATAGTTTGGGGTCTGCAAGTGGGGCCTTGTATAGGTGGTGATGAGTGTCTGGCACCCTGTAAAATCTATCTGGTTTGGCAGGGGCTGGAGGTAAAGAATCAGGTGCAGTGCAGACATCATTAAATGCATCGTCCACAACAGGCAGAACAGGAGGTATAGCTAAGGGCCTATGTTGTGGTAAGTGCAGAAAAGTCCTAAGCCTTTTCTTGAATCTGAGAAATCTTGTCCCTGCCATTGGAATTGTTCTCTCATGGCATGTAAGGTTTCCCCAAAGGAAAATTCCTCTGGTGGAGAGGCAGCTGGAATGGATTCTTCAGCATCGGAATCTTCATAAGTGGAAAAAGGAGCCTCTGGCTGGTCTGTAATGTCTGAGTCATCCGCAGAATCATCAGAGGACACTGGCTCGGGGGCTCTGCTCTAGGTCTCTTTTCTGGGGCTGAGAGGCCCTGTCTGGGTGAGATTGGGATCCCTAATTAAGGATATTAAATCTTCTGCCAGAGTAAGCATTTGTGAACTAGAAGTGGGCCTGTGTGAGGGGGGTTTAACAGGCACTGATTTAGCAGATTTGGCTGCTTTAGCCCTGGCAAAGGCCTTAATAGACATGGCTGCAGGAGGCCTAGCAGCACCACGTGCTGGGGTAGAGACATCCAAAGGGATGGTGTCTGATAAATCACTAGGAACCACAGTTGTAGGCAAAATTTCTGAGGCCGATTCAGGTAAGGTAGCAGGAGCCTCAGTAGTAGTCATGGATTCGGCTGAATATTGACCAGTTTTTTCGGTTTCGGCCGAAACAGAGACACTCGCGGCTTGCTTAACCGTGGTTTCGGCCGAAACCGCGGACCGCGAGTGTCGGTCTTTTTTTTAACAATTTGGGTAGTCGGAGGATCCAACGGCATAATGTACGCAAAATCTGAGCCGAAAAACTGTTCAGCAAACTCCGACCGACGCCTAAGCGTTCGTCGGTTGAAAGCACAGGCCGAACAGGCTGCTACATCGTGGTCTGGGCCTAAGCAAGGCAGACAGTAAGAGTGGAAATCTTTATGAGGTATTTGTTTCCCACAAGTTAAACAGTTATTGACTTTTTCTGACATCGGCTGAGGCAAGAAAGAGTCCCCAACGGGGTACTTAGCTTTTTAGAAGTCTTGGTAGTATTCGGTAGTAGTAATCTCTGGATCTGACCGACCGGCACTTGCGAACAGCTTCTGCTTCGCCGCAGCAAGAAAGACTGAGGAAAATGGCATCGGCTGATGCCTTTATACCCGAAGACCAGCAGAGATGACGTCTGGTGAAGTGCGACATCAGCCGAAGCCGGATCCAGACTTTGGAATCCGGCCGACCGAAGGGCTGCCTGACGACAGGACAACCCATTTGTTATGACTGCAGATGCATCCATGAAGGACATGTGGCTGCTGCTCTGGTAGAATGAGGCCTAATGCCCTTAGGCACTGATTTGCCATGCTGAGAATAGGAGAAACGGATGCAACGGCCTATCCATTTAGAAATAGTCTGTTTTGAGATAGCCTTTCTTTGTGATCCTGCAGCATACGACACTAAAAGTTGCTCAGTCTTTCTGAAAGCTTTAGTTCTGTCCAAGTAGAAGCGTAGCTGCCTGTGTATGTCCAAAGAATGCAGAATTTTTTCACCCTTGTTCTGTGAGTGTGGATAAAAGGTGGGCAAGTGAATGGTTTGGTTGAGGGCCACATTGGACAACACCTTAGGCATAAAAGTTGGGTTTGTCCTCACAGAAACCCTGTCTGGATGAAAAATGATAAAAGGTTCCACAGCCATAAGTGCTTGTAACTCCGAGACTCGTCTTGCAGATGTTATTGCTAGAAGCAGAGCTGTTTTCCCGGATAAAAATTTTATATCAGCTGTTGAGGCTGGCTCAAAAGGAGGCAGTGTGAGTTTTTCCAAGACATAATTGAGGTCACATGCCAGAACTGGTGCTCTCCTTGGAGGCCTGATGTTTTTTGGCTCCTCTGAGGTACTGCCTTATTAAAGGATGAGAAAAGATAGGTGGTTCCGTATTGTAATGGGCTGAAATGGCAGAGGCATGAATCTTAACTGATGAAAAGGAAAGGCCTTTGTCCAGCATCTCAGTTAGGTATTGTAAAATCTGAGGGATATTTGGTACATGCGTGTCAATGCCTTGTTCTTGGTTCCAAGCACAGAATCTCTTCCATTTTTCGACATAAGATCTTCTGGTACTGGGCCTCCTGGCCTCCAAGATAACATCCATAACAGCTTTTGAAAGAGGAGTGTTCTGAGTGGCTACATTATCCGCCATGCTGCCAGATTTAAGGTCCTGAGTTGGCTGTGCAGGATCTGATTGTTTTGTTGGGTCGGCAAGTGAGAAGTTTGAGGCAATATCCATGCTGGACCTTGAGACAAGCTCTTTAGGATTGGGTACCAGTGCTGGCGTGGCCAGTCTGGTGCAATCAGTATCATTTTTGGCTTCTCTTGTCTGACCTTTAGGAGTACCCTGGGAAGGACAGGCAGTGGAGGAAAGGCATATACTGTTAGATTTTTCCAGCTGAAGGATAGGGCGTCCACTTCTCCATGCTTGTTTGTGATAAATCCTTGTGCAAAATCTCTGTAATTGGCAGTTGTGAGGGGAGGCAAATAGATCTATGTCTGGGCATCCCCATTTTCTTGTTATCATGTTGAAGACTTGTGGATCCAGTTTCCACTCGTGGGGATCCATGAGGTTTCTGCTTAGTTCGTCTGCCAGAGTATTTGTTTTTCCTGGCAGGAATTGTGCTTGCAGGTGAACTTGATAAGTCAATGCTGTGTCCCACAAGGTCATTGTTTGTCTGCAGAGGGGGTAGGAATGTGTGCCTCCCTGCTTGTTTATGTACCACATGACCGTAGTATTATCTGTCTTTATCAGTAGCTGTCCTGGATGAAGTAGGTCCTTGAAAGCTGTCAGGGCATTCTGAACAGCTAGCATCTGTTTTTGACTGATGTGAAGATGCATCTGGCTTGGAGGCCATGTGTGCCCTGAATACATTTTCCTGCCATATGGGCCCCCCAGGCATAATCGGATGCATCCGTTGTCAGTGTCTGTCTGGCTGTGGGTAAAGTGAATGGTAGACCCTTGTTTAGGTGACAGGCCTGTGCCCACCATCGAAACTCCTTTTGCAGGCAGGGAATGAGGGGTAATTACTGTTGCCAGGTTGTGACAATGTTGAGTCCAAACACTTTTTAGATTGTAGTTTCCTCACATGCAGTCTGGCATATGGAATTAGTAGAATGCAGGATGCCATGAAGCCCAAGGCCTGCAGGATTTTCCTTGCAGATAACTGGGTCTTTGTTGCCAGCTTTTTGAAGTAAGAAATCAGTTGCCTTTGTTTGTCTGGCGTGAGATAAGCCATCTGGGCAGTTGTATTTAAGCTTGCACCCAGGAATATTATCTCGAGAGGGTACTAGTTTTGATTTCTTTTCGTTTACTGTGTACCCTAGGCAAATTAGTAATCTTTTTACAAACGCCACATGCTTTAGAAGAATGTCTTTGTTCTCTGCTTAAATA
This sequence comes from Protopterus annectens, assembly GCF_019279795.1. Lineage (NCBI taxonomy): Eukaryota > Metazoa > Chordata > Ceratodontiformes > Protopteridae > Protopterus > Protopterus annectens. Next base: position 1,015,788,682 of record NC_056734.1, on the reverse strand, counting down.
AGGCAGTTGTCCAAGTAGGGATATATTTGTATTCCTCTGTCTGCAAGATGCAATTACTGGTGCCAGGCATTTTGTGAAGACCCTGGGCGCAGTAGATAAGCCAAAGGACAGTGCAGAGAATTGGTAAGTTCATTGAGCCAGCTATGAATCTGAGGTATCTTCTGCAAGATTGTCTGATTGGGACATGCAGGTATGCCTCTTTTAGGTCCAAAGTTACGAGCCAGGCCTTCTTGTCCAGCATGGGCAGTAGCTTCTGTAGAGTCAACATCTTGAATTTTGGAACCTCCAGAAACGTGTTTAGTATAGACAGGTCCAGTATTGGTCTCCAGGTTTTGTCCTTTCTGGGCACTAAGAAAAGTCTGGCGTAAAATCCTTACTCCTGCTCTTGTTGTGGTACCTGTTGAATGGCCCTCATGTCCATGAGGGCTGTAACTTGCTTTTGTGCCTCTGCCCACTGATTGTGTGGCAGGTCTGGCATACCTTTTGCCCTTGGTAGGGTGTGAAAATGGAACCTGTAAGCCTTGGGACACTATGTTCAAGACCCATTTGTCTTGGGTAATCATTTGCCAAGTTGGTGAAAAAAGTGCTAGTTTTCCCCCTAAGGGGGCTGACAAAAGAAAAGTGCTTGGATCTGGCAGAGGAAAGTCTTTGGGACTGTTTCCTGTAAGGTTGTACTTTGCCTTCTCTGCGTTTGGAGGTAGGAGCATCCCATTGTTTAGGCCTGTATGATCCATGGGGCTGAGATCTGCCTCTGGGACGTCTGTATTTGCCTCTTTGTGGCCTGTCTGACACTGGAAAGGACCAATTTTTTTGAAGGCCAGTTCCTACTAAATCTGGTTGGCTGTACCTGTAAGAAATCCTTAACTGTCTGCATGGATTTTGCTTTATCCTCCATTTTCTTCAACACCTCTTCTGCTTTAGCAGCAAACAAAGTATCATGTTGTAATGGAGCATCTAATAATTTTGCTTTAACATGATCAGGCAGATTCTGTTCCTTTAACCAAGTGTGCCTTCTAATAACAGAACCTGTAATAGCGGCCCTGCAAGAGGCCTCCAGTGAATCATAACCACATTGCAAAGTATGCTTTCCCACTTGTTCAGCTGCATGCAATAAATCCTGCATTTCCTTGTTCTCTGAACATTCAGAATTTGTCAACATTTTCTGTTTAAGCAATGACATTAAATATTTCTGATATTTAAGCATATGAAACTGACAATTTAAAGCCCTTACAGCCAAGGTAGCAGAAGTGTAAACTTTTTTCCCCCATCTGTCCAGTGCCCTAGAATCCCTATCAGAGGGGACAGGGTTTTTTGCAGTGGAAGCTTTGACCCCTTTGGGACCCTGAGATATAGTTTCTGGGTCAGCAGCGGGGTTTTTATACAGGAATTTATGAGAATCTGGGACCCTGTAGTATCTGTCTGGCTTAGCAGGTGCAGGGGGTAAAGAGTCAGGGGACAGGCCAGACTCTGAAAATACATCATCTACAATGTCTAAAACAGGTGGAATAGCAATGGGTCTGTGCTGAGGAAGTAGCAGAAAGTCTCAGAGCCTTTTCTTAGATTCTGAGTAATCTTGGCTCTCCCAGTGGAAATGCTCCCTCGTGGTATGCAGGGTTTCCCCAAAAGAATAATCCTCAGGAGGAGAGGCTGAAGGAATGGATTCTTCAGCATCAGAATCCTCATAGGGAGGAATAGAATAATCCTGTTCAGAAGAGGAATCAGAGGAAATAAAAACCTGATCAGAAGAATCATATTCTGTCTCTTGCCTAGGCCTCTTATCAGGAGGGGAATGGGAACCCCTGATCAAAGTAATTAGGTCTTCGGCCATTTTAAGCATCTGTTTTTTAGGCATAGAAGTCAGAGTATGAGAATGCTGTACTTGTTTCTTTGTCTTTAGAGCTGCTTTAGTCTTTGAAGCTGAAGATGGTTTAACATATAACTGTGTAGGTCTGAAGACACCCCCAGAAGCCGATGCCTGCTCATCGGCTCCGGACCCATCTGAGGGAATGATTTTCAAGTGTTCAATACCTTGAGTATCCAGAGGCCTGGTTGGCTCCACGTGGGAGTCGGAAGCGGCCTGTGGCTCTGAGGTAGTGGGCGCCAGGGGCTGCGAAAGCGCCTCACTGAGAAACGGTGACTGACCTAATGGAGGCCTTGTCGTCGGTTTTGGACCTCGGATGCCTTTGCTTTTCCTTGTCCTTGCGTTTTTTGTAAACTCTGATCATCGGCTGTTCTGACAGCATTATATAATTAAACCTTCAGCCAAAGTAATGAAATGCAAAATCGAACCGACACTTAATAGTGCGTTGGTTAAATCTAGCACAAAACCGACAGCTAGCAACGTCGTGGTTAGGGCCTAGGTAAGGAATACAGTAAGAGTGAAAATCCTTATGAGGTATTTGTTTCCCACAAGAAATACAATTGTTAACTTTTTCTGACATCGGTCTGGTGCAAGAAAAAAGTTTCCCCAATGGGGTACTTAGCTTTAATGAAGACTTCGGTTCTGAAATTCGGATTTGAAAATCTCAGCAGTCGGTCGACCGGCACTTGCGAACTGCTTTTGCTTCGGGCACCGCGCGGCAAGAAAGACTGAAGAAAATGGCATCAGCTGCATCTTTTATACCCCTGGCGCACTGACATCAGGGAAGAGGCGACAACAACCGACGCCGGACCAGGACTTTGGAATTCAGGCCGACTGCGGGTAGCCTGCCAGCAGGATAACCCAAGAGTAATGACTGCAACAGTGAAACACGATGAACATTCTTAGTTACTAGAAAGACTGGAAGCCTTGTCCCTGTACTCTATTGTCTTCTAGATTACGGAGTAAAGCTTTAAGCCCTGCTTATTGTGCCCTTAGGAATTCTGTTATTCTTGATCTCCCGTTTTTCAGTAAATCAAACTGTGCAGCCAACACTAGAACTAGACATCTAAACCTACATCAGGAAATAAAACAAAATGAAGTGACAGTTCATCACTCAGCACCTACCCTGCTCTGGAATAAACTTCCTCTGTGGGTCAAGCAATGTGATTCCTTGTTGTCCTTCAAATGTAGCTTGTACAACTGGATGGCCACCTTTACATTTACTGTATTTATATTTGTTTACCTGGGTAGTGCACTGATCAGAATTGACCAATTTCAGGCTCAGCTCGGGTTTACATCAAGACTTACATGACTCGCCTCCTTGAAAAAGATGGTAGATAGAGCCTGAGGGTGGTTACTGGCAAATTCCCCATGGCCTTTGGTCAGATTTCCTTGTATATCATATGATCCAGGATACTGTATAAAAAAAGTATAACACTAGCCTCCTACATCTTACATAATTTTCAATTCAAGCATTTCTGAGAGAAAATCAAGGGGCCAAAGGCGAGTTAATGGAGGACTTCATCAGCCTAAGGGACTGCTCAAATGAATGGTAATTTGGAGAGTGGCTGCAGGGAATGAAACACTTGCCCTGATCTATCTCCTAGAAGAAGGTATCTGTATTCTATTAGTTCCTGCAAGGGCACAGAGGGAGATCTCCCTCCCCAAACATCCTGAGATGGGTAAAGCCATTGCTCATATCAAGCTGTGCAAGACTGAATTCATAAACAGTAAGCTATGGATTTCAGTTGAAAGGAGTGCAAAGTCAGGGTAAGCATATCTGATGGAGGAGCTGGAGACGTATACAGTGGTCCTAAGCACTGCTACCTGAGAGTGTACTCCTTAACAGCCATGAGGTATATTCCACATGATGTCTAACAGCTGGCAAATGTCAAACATTTAGGCCTGCCTTGCAGGAGCCACAGAGGCAACAGGACCCAAAAAACCCTCCTCAAAGTGAGCCTTGTGAACTCCTGATTGGTACTGGGAGAAACCTAGGGAGAAGAAACCTGGTCTGCAAATGGCGAGTACAAGCTCTACAAGTTAGTTGTCAAGTAGGGAACTGCCAGCACATACAGACAGCAAGTCCAACCTGAAAAAAAGACTTAACTGGAAGAAGGTATGATGATGCCACAGACTACTTCACCTAAGGCCTGACATCATAAGAGGGAACCCACTGACAATCCTGCAATGGTAGCATCAGACACCGCACATTACATGAAACCTCTCACTTTTTTCTATTCCTAGCACTTAAAGTAGTGCTTGTTATCATGCTGCAGTAGCGGCAAACGCAGCACTGAAGGCTTTAGCTTTGAAGCCCTGTATGTGCAAATTTGCCAAGGTGAATGATAAGATCAAGTTGTGAACTGTGTGAGCAGCAGAAAAGAACTGAAAAATACAGACATCAGGTATGCACTCCTAGCCCAATATGTAATGCCATAGAGTGTGCTGTCATGAAGGACATGTGTCCAACACAGGAGTATGTCAAAAAAATACAACTCAACAGTGGAACACAAATTTCCATGTTAACCTACTGCAGAATGCGCCAATGCTGAGAAACAGGGATGTTTATGTCAGAGTTCGCTGCTTGATTTCTTGAAATTCCCTGGATAATGCTGACATTTCCTCAACTGTAACCAGGTATTCTGTGCTATCACTATCTTAGCTGTCATATGATAAAATTCCCTGGTCATACAGGAAGACTGGCATGTCCAATGGAACAGGGTCACTCACTACTCTCATGGATTTTTCCTTGAGTCAGGAAAAAAAAAACTGTTGGAAAACAGTAGTTTCTACTCATAAATGCTGTTTGGACAACTGGGTGGCCACCTTTACATTTACTTTATTTAAAGTGAGCTACTAAGGGCAGCTTAATTACACTTCCTGTAGCCTGAAGACGCTATCACTCCTCCTACATGCACTGGAGGAATCTCAGGGAAGCCAACTAGCTGGATGGAGGGGATAGCTTGTTTACTGCTGGTCTGAGCTAGGCCTGAATGCACCCATTAATGACTCACCAGAGAACAAGGACTATGTAAACACATTTTTTTTCTCTCCCACATGCTGACCACATGCGGTCCAGTTACTCTCTGTTCTGTCAAGAAGTAAATTATGGACAGTGGAACCACCAGAGCTATTGCACTGCAGGGAAGTAGCTTAACAGTGCATTTTAAAAGAGTATACAAATGGAAAGGTCAAGCTTGGCACATGGGGATTTTTGTATCATCAACCCCTCCTTGTCCCACATCCACAGAGGTTTCAATGGCATTGAATAATCCTTTACATTCTTCTTGTAAGGTGAGCCATCCAGTGGCTTGCTCACACTTTTCTCTTCACCAGCCTTCCAGGACCACGGACTGCCAATCTAATTCAATATGGTGGCATTACAGGCAGATGCCCTACACCCACACCAGCAGGGTGATTCTGTGTCGATCTTGTTTCAGAGTGATGTCTTTAATCTGTTACTTGATGATCATAATTAACTTCTATATTCAGCTAGACAGACTTCTGCATCATGATGCTACCAACATCATATGCCACGGATAGATCAGTTTCCAACTTAATACCTATAGGTGCTCTCTCAGCCAAGATGGATTCAACTATTTTCCAACTCGGATATTTAAGAGGATGAAAGCTCTGAAGAAGACTGACACAACAAGGTAGACTGCCAGGAATGGAAGCACATCGGATACATTTTTTTTAGTTCACATTTTCTGATCAAAGTATCGGCTAGCTGTTATTTTAAATTTAGGAACAACATTGACCCTGAAAGTGATTAGTATTATGCTTTTCAGGCACCAACATCTCATTGTAAAACAGTTTGACAGTATCCAACAGCAACAGCATTCAGTAGATAAATATCTGTCTGCAGAGATTTTGCTTACCCTTACAGCACTTTCAAGCTTCTCAAAGGAACCACTGTGGCATGCAGTGATCAAACCATCAATCATCTTCCTAGGGACAACCTAAATAAAGCAACATGTAATATGAAAAACAGACTTGTTTCCAGCAACCAAAGGCTTAAAACAACAATGAAAAAGACTTTCAAAAATATGCAAATTCCTGAAAATATTTAAATAAAACATATGTATTCTGATGACCTGAAACACTTGATATTCGTACATTCACTTCATTACTGAAGTTAATAGAAATCTCCACATACATTATTCCATTAAATGCTATAGACTTTAAAGATACTATATTGTGATACAACTAATTATTTTTTTAGCAAAGGTAACTGCTTCTAATAGTAAACACTCCCAGAAATTACACAGCTAGAAAACAATATACAACTTGGTAAATAGCATACATATTGGATCATTACAAAACAATGACAAAAGCTTATTAAGCAGAAAGTCTTAAATGGGAGTACAATATCTTCTAGGACCTCTGCTGCCTTTGTTCCTATTCTCTAGAAATTCTTGTCCCTAGAATTAAAAGGGAAGCTATCCAAATAACCCCCCCCCCCCCAAGTTCTGGCTAAATAATCCCTACCTGTCCCAGTTCTTCCTTCCTATCAAAGTTACACAGCACTTTACAGCAAGACCCATTGCCAGGAAAGTCATCCTTATCCAGGAAGAAAGTACTTACCTTTTACTGGCAACTGTAGGGAGATGCAGCTTGCTGGCCAAGAAATATCAATTGCAAAAACTCTCTTATAGGTACATAGGTGTTTACTAGGCTAACGACCACAAGGGCCTTTTTAAGCCTAGCCATGCATCCCAAATCTCTGAAAAGTTATGATGCCCTTAAGTGTAAGCATGGGCATAAGAGATGAATCATTTACAGGTTACCTCTGTCCAGTAGAGACATAAGTGCCAGACCAGGGATGAATTTCTGGTTTCCCATCCAATTGTCTAAGTTGCACTTGAATTGGGTTAGGGAGGAACTCTGTTTCACATGGATGGGGAGCCTGTTCCATAGATGGGGTAGTCTTTGGGATACATACCTCTCTCTCCAGCAGGATCTATTTATATCACAGGCAAGGTTTAAGTCTTTATAACAGGTAATTCTGGTGCTGTTTGTTATGTGGATATGCAGGAGGTCCATCAGAGTGGGGTCTGACAATGCCCTGTATGCCAGGCATAGATCCCTCCCCTCAAAAGCCTATAGGAGAAAGAATACAGAGATAGGGCCTTGAGGCGGTCTGTATGGTCTTGATATGTACATCTATACAGGAAGCCACCAGCAATGTGCATACTCTCCCACACTCCCAATGATTCTTGCAGAACTCTCATTTACATTTAGAAAGTACATCTGCTTGTTTCTTTCATGGAGTTAAAGGAAAAATAAGCAGCTGGTTTACTACTTTCCACAACTGGCTCACTGTCAGCAGATGAACGCAAGGCAGTCCGTATCATAGTTGTTCAGTATAAGGTGGCAGCTACATATGTATGGTTACTCACATGATACAAGAGAGCAATTTGTTGGTACTCAAAGTGCATTATGTTTTTTTTTTGTTTTGTTTTGTTTTGCACAAATAGCTCAATTCATACCTCTCAACCTCTTAGCACAAGAAACCTGGACAAAGTCTAAAATTATGGGGGAACAAAGGCCCAAAAATAGGGACAGATTTTAAATATCGTTCTTATAAACTTAGAAAGCTGATGGAGTGACAGGATTTCTGTTCGCATTTTCTGAAGGATTTGAAGTCTGAAACTCATCATTTAATGACTTCAGTCCTCCGTGATTTGTCAGAAAACCACAAATTTTATAAGGAACAGACCAAACATATGTGGCAAAAACTGAACATTCTGCGAAATTTTACACAGTTGAGAGGTATGGCTCAGCTGGGAGAGCATTAGACTGAATATCTAAAGATCATTGGCTCAATCCATGGTTTCTGCAAAGAAGCCTTAATATTCAACAACTGTTCTGTTTACATTTCTATATAGAACCTTTCTCCCAGGGCCTCTACTGAAAAGGGGCCTTTTATGTAACCAGTAGGACAATCTTGATAAACAATAAAATAAATAAATCCACACAACAACACAAATGACAGGCACCAGATGAATGTACTGCTCCATAAAATAATTAATCCAACACACATACACGAAGCAGAACAAAATGATGACCATAATATTATTAAAACATTCAGACTGTTTTATTAAATCCAACACAGTACATAGACGCAAGCGCTTTCACAGTTATTTCTACTGCTTCATCAGACGTTAATAAAACAAACCAAGAACACTCTCATTAAATACCATCTTCTATGACTGTTGTAATTCAAACTTTACTGACTAAACATTTAAAAAGACACTACTGCTTCTATTTGGTGTACAGTCGACCAACAATGCCAATATTTAAAATTAAACTACATTAAAAACGTCAATTTATGATCACATATGAAAGAACACATTAAATCAGTATATTAAAAGACATTAAAAGTGGCATTAAATACCTTCACACTCTACCTCTGCTCTGTAGAGGTCTCGTTTTTAACACAGGTTTAATAGGAACCTTGTCATAGGTTCATAGGTTTATAGGTAGGTACTAGGCTATCGGCCCAAGGGCCTATGCAAGCCTAGCCAACAAGGTTCCCTGGCTTAAGCCACCCAAGAAAGTTATTTTCCTGTGCCACTGACGAGTAGAGACACAGACGTAATCCCCGGGGTGTATTTCTTATTTCCCATCCACTCATCAAGATTTTTCTTGAAAAGTGCTAATGAAGAACTTTGCTTGACATAGATGGGTAGCCTGTTCCGAAGTATGGGAAGTCTCTAGGATTGGAATCTATCCCTCCAGCATGTCCTGTTTATTGTGGTGACAAGGTTTAGGTCCCTAGAGCGTGTAGCTCGGAGGGATTGGGATTTCTTTAGGTGTAGCATGTCCAACAGATCTGGGTTTGACATAGCTTTATATGTTAGGCAGAGATCACCTCTGAGTAGGCGATATGCTACGGAGTAAAGCTGGAGTTTTTTGAGGCAGTCAGTGTAGGGAATTTGTTTGAGTCCAGTAATGCTCTTTGTGAGGTACTTCTGTGGCCTTTCCAGCTGCTGCATATGTCTTGTGAGGTACATTCCGAAAGGGGCATTGTACTCTATAATGGGTCTAATGACCTCTTTTTTCCTGGACGAGAACCCTTTTATGATGAGGTGTGCCACGTAGAAGGACTTCCTGACTACTGTGGCGATGTGACTATCAAAGTAGAGACTACTGTCCACCTTGGTCCCAAGGTCTCATCACACATTCGTTGTTAAGTAGATTGCTGCCTATGTGGTAGTTCATGGGTACAGAGTTTTTACCAAAGGGGATGACACTGCACTTTTTGGCACTGAGCTTGAGGCCATGGCTCTGACACCAGGCATCTGTCTCAGAGAGGCCCTTCTGTAGGATGTTCACATCATTTGGAGACTTGACTATGGCTCCTAGTTTGCAGTCATCTGTGAACTTTGTTAGCCAGAGGCCTTCTGTGTTAGCCTGTACTTCAGAGAAGTAGATATCAAACAGGAGCGGTCCCAGGACGGAACTCTGTGGTACTCCACTTGTCACTGGTTTGAAGTCAGATTTGGAGTCTGCAACTTTTACAGTGTGGGTTCTGTCAGTGAGCCAGTTGGCAACCCATCTTGTGACGTAGGGATTTATGCCTAGTTTATTGAGTTTAGCTATAATTCCAGAATGGGGGATGGTGTCGAAAGCCTTGTCGAGGTCAAGATAGGCTGTGTGAACCACTTTACCCTCATCTACGGCTTTGGTGACTGCCTCAAAGAAGTTGATCAGGTTCAGGAGGCATGATCTGCCTTTCACAAACCTGAACTGGGTGGGATCCAGAGTTTGGAGGTTACCAATGTCTTTGTTTATGAGTTCCATGATGATGTGTTCCATGGCTTTGCAGACCAGGCTAGTCAGGCTAATAGGTCTATAGTTCCCGGGATCAGTGGTGGCTCTCCCTTTGTGGAGTGGGATAACTGTTGCTGTGCGCCATTCAGTGGGCACAAAGCCTGATGCGAGGCTATTATTGAACATGGTGCTTAAGTGGGGAGCCAGTTCATTCTGAAGTTCGTGTAAAACACAGCCTGGGATGTTGTCTGGTCCCATGGATTCTGTGTTTTTGGCTTTAGAGAGTGCAGCTTTCACCTGCATAGTTGTGATTACAGGGACTCTGCATTCTTCCTGTATAGATATGGGCCCTTTAGGGGGTGAGGGGGGGGGGGTAAAGTTAGCAATGAACCTATCTGCCAGGATGTTGGCAATATCAGTTGGTTCTGTAATTTTCATGCCTTTGTGCTGTAACTCAGAGCAGATCTGGGTGTTGCCATTGAGATTCTTGACATAGCTATAGAACGCTCATTCAGATCTCTACCACTATCCGCTTTTAATCTTATGATCCATCTAACCTAATTGACTTCCGTCCTATTTCTAATGTCTCCCCATCTTTCATCTATTCTAGTTCTATCAATTGCTAGGAAGCTAAAACTGTGTGCATCCCCTTTATTGACAATGTGCCTAGCCAGAGTATTGGTGATTTTATTATTCATATTATTATCTCATAACCTGAGGTGAGTCTTGCCTACAAAGAATGAGCAACATTCTGTGCAATGTGCTAAATAAACCACATGCGTGATTTCACTGGTAGCTTCAACTCTAAAAGTGAAGACTTTATTTAAATCAGGATGAACAAACTGCCCTGATGTTATCTATATAACCGGATAAGTTAATTTTTTTTACATGGGATGGTTATTAGGTTAACTCCCTTTTCACTATGGTTCTCTTTCCTTTTAGAACATAGCCTTCTTTTTAGGGATCTCATATTCTTATATAAAAACTCGGGGTAACCCCTACAAGCTCCTTTATTTGCTTATCCATCACTAAGACTGGCCAAAATTTCCTATAAACATCTAGTGCATTTTTCACATTACTGGAGTAATACACTGGCATTCTAACTATGCTTTTAGATCTTATAGCCTCTTGACTGTTCATTACTTCTGATCTCTCAAAGAAATATAACCTCGCCTGTGTTTCTCTTCCCCTTTACCTCAATTAATGTATTGTTTTCTCTGTGTATTATAACCCCTTTTTATCAGTCTACTCTCAAGTTCTTTAATCTCATTTTGAAAAATATCTTCTTTTGCACATAGCTGTGATACTCTCATCCCCTGCCTCTTCAGTGTGTTATCAAACATATGAGGGGGCTGCATGCTGCTTCTATGTAACAGATTATTCCTGTAACATGTTTTTCCTGTGTACTCTACTACTAACCTCCTCCCCCATATATCTGGGAACATATACATCCAAATAAGCAATTTCCTCATAAGGAAATTCCATTGTAAAATTTAAAAATGGTGTTGTAGCATTAATAAAAGCATGGAAGGACAATTCTATGACTAGGCTGGCGTAGCTATTTGCACAAGATGTGCCCATAGCTATGCCATCTATGTGTATGCAAATATCATTGTCAAATATAAACACTGTTTTCTAGCACTATTTCCATGAGAAGACATAAATCTATAAATTTACTGTCGTACTCACTATTCTTAATCAAATATTGCTGAAGCATCAAAATCCCCCTTTCATTTGGTATCCTAGTAAACAGTAATTGAACATCTAATGTTACTAAAATCAGATTCTGTCTCTCTACCCTACCTCTAAAAAATATATATAAATCATTTAAAAACTGCATTGAATCTCCAATTATTATTGGATTCCTATCCAGCAATGGTCTAAACATTTTCTCTAGAAATACTGAAATCGACTCAGTACACCAATTTCATCCTGAGACTATTGGTCTCAGCAGGGGTCTCAGTCATAAAATATACATACACCTGATGTTCAATAATTCTTGATAAACATTCATTCAGCATTCTATGCACTCTATTCACCATCCTTTCCACTTCTTTGAAATCAGTAATCTTATATACCTTATCATCGGTTAACATTTGCTTCATGCGTATTAACATAACGTTCACAATCCATAATTACAAAAGGTTCCCCTTTATCGGCTGGGTGTATTGCTATAGTATGATCTTCCTGCAACTTGATCAGTGCCATATACTGCTCACTAGTTAAAACTATTGTATAGGTTATTTTTTCTTTTACATTTACTGTCTCCATTAACATTCTTATATAATTCTTCTATGCATAATTTCTCAAACACTTCAAGTACTGGATGATTTACAGCAGTAAACGTGCTAGGTTTGTTAAACTTAAAATCATTACCAGCTCCATTATTACCACAACCAAGTTTAAGCATTACTGATCTTGTAAAGCATTTCAAGTCCAAAATAAAGTCTGTTACTTCCGCTTTTTGCACTAGAATAAATGAGCGGCCTTGCTCTAACACTGCTTTCTCTGTCTCTGTTAGTGATCTTTTAGATATATTCTAAATCAATGCATCTCCCTGGCTGACCACGTTTTCTTTATAGTATGTGTTACATTTTTTCCGAAGTCCTGTTTCCTTTTCACTCTCCTTCTGTGTGTGCTTCTGGATCGTTGAACGTAAATTTCCCTTCAAACCTGCAGGCTACTGGAGAAAGACTGAGATTTTTCTTTTCTGTTTTTTTATTTTTTGGTTGTCTTTTAGTGATCATTTTGTGCACCTGGGCTTTCAATTTCAAGTAGTTTTGTTGCAGTATTATGTTTCAAAATGTGCTGTATCCAGCAAATGGCAACTTTTCTGTAACTTATTCAACAAAGAAACTGTCAAGACTATACATGTCAAAAGGTCCTTACCTGCCCTCATGATTTAAGTTTGTGTGTGTGATTCACAACAGAAAGACCTTGTGTAGGATTGTGCACTGATGGGAGTCCCTCAATCACATTATCCTGTGTGCAAATGCATACTTCACACATACTTTGATAAAAATTTTGTACAAGGTACAGATAACTTGCAGAATTACATAACTTAGAGGTGCAACCCTTTCCACAAGAAAGTTTAGGAAAATTCAACTCCTCCTATTTTGAACCTATGTATTCAAAACAGAAATCAGTGAAGAAGATTTCACAAAATTCACCTATATTCACAGTGAAACTTACTGGCCTTTGTACATTAAAATGAGCTAATCTACTGTATTTACTTTTAAGCTTGGTCTGACCTCCGTTTCACTCTACATTTCATGTAGTGTCTTAATACTTCTGTGTGTCAACTATGGGTTCAGGAGCCTAGGCAACGAGACATTTCCCTGTGGCACATTTGTTTGCGGACACATGGCTGAAGTGATATTCTTCCTAGAAAATCTATCTTCTATCTCTAGAGGGAAGATAGATTTTCTAGATGTTACACTACAGTATGGCAATCTCAATACTCAAACACATAGGAAATATTGCTGTAAAAATCATTTATTACATAGGACTAACATGCACACAAGGACATGTTTATTCACATGTCATTAAAGGTCAGCTTCTTAGAACATCCAGACTTTGTACCAATGAGGACACATACAAGGAAGAGACAGATCACTTGATGCAATGTTTCCACAAACTTGGATATATAAAAAGAGGGAAATTCAGAAAGGAGTCCTGGATAACAAGCATCTAAGAAACATAAGAGTTCAGCCTTATTTCTCAGATGCAGACACACAAGGAAGATGAACTGAATCCCAGAGAAAAAAGTGAAACTGGAGGGCTGAGGTGTTTGCTTACATTCAGTAATGATGGTCAACAGGTATGTGAGGTCATCAGGAGGAATTGGAAGATACTGACAGCTGATGATAACAGACGTATAAGTTGGTGAGATGCCTAGATTCTGCTTCAACAATAAAAAGAACTTAAAAGAGGTTATTGTGCCATGATAAACACGGATCTGGAGCTAGACAAATGACTTCGAGAAGTGGTACATTTCCTTGTAGAAAATGCAGAGCTTGCTGCTCCATAAATTCCAGCAATCTATTCAAGCATCCAATTACCATGAAAACATACAGGTTCAGAGTGTACACAGATTGTAACACTAAAAATGCTATATATGTTGCCACCTGCCATCTGTGTAACAGATTTTATGTTGACAAGAACAACAAACCATATAAGGAACAAATTCTGTGTCACTTGAATGACATCAGATTACACAACAAAACCAGTGCTCTGTTTCAATATATTACCAAATACCCTGATCCCAAATTTTCTTTCATGGCATTGGAAGTTATTGAAGAAGTTTGAGAGGAGGAGATCTATTCAACATAACAGAAATTATTGAGACTGGATAGATTGCTGACTCACAGTTGCCTGGCTTGAGCAGGATGGTCCCTTTAAAGCCTTTGCTCAAGGGGTGGAGACTTCTGAGATGACTGTGAGATTGACAGATCATTACCTTTTAAAACCAGGAAGTTCTGCTAACAAAACAGGATCTGAAGAAGGCAACTGCCGAAAGCACATATCCATTTGTATTTATTTTTATTTTTACTCCGAGTTTCATAGTTTTTATAGATTTTATTGTTTGAGTCTATTAAACTACCTTTTAACCACCTCTACCATGGTGGCACAGCTTTACTTGTTCAAACACAATAGTTTATACTGGTAAAAGCTGCCTTTAGCGCTCCAAGGTGTACTTTGTTTTCTTTGTAGATTTCAGATGTTCAAGTCCTGGGGGTTAGTTTGCCTGGTTATGAATTTTTTTTATCTGCATTATGCAGTTTGGGGAAGTATGTTACAGCCAGTGTAACAGTCCAACCTCTGACCACTTGGAAGAACAAAGTCAATAAAGCAGCTGCTTAAGGGAATGCTGTGCAAATTTCACTGCAAAAAAAGAAATGCCGGAGTTATAATGGTAGGAGAAGGCAATCCTAACATAAGTATAAAGATAACTGCTGCCTCAAATAAATTAAAAACTCTGGTTCAGTGGGTTCATACAACACATCCTGTTGTTTCCCTAAACAGTTACCAAGGGAGACCTAACTAAATACGTATCAAGTTAAACAAAATGAAAGAATGTGAACACATTCTTGACCTATGGTGATAATCTACAGTGGTCAGTCATTCACTGGGGAAAGCATGGTGAAATAAAACCCAAACCACTCTAGATCCATCAGCCTGACCAGTATTCAATGTAAAATCACTGAGGCAGTCTTAATTGAGATCATGCAAAATGATAAAGAGAAAGTACAGTTGTGTACACTTACCATAAATGTAGATGTTTGAGTGTATTCACTTGTTGCAGTCATTACACTTGGGTTATCCTGCTGGCAGGCTACCCTCAGTCGGCCTGAATTCCAAAGTCTAGGTCCAGCGTTGGTTGCTGTCGCCTCTTCCCTGACGTCAGTGCGCCAGGGGTATAAAAGATGCAGCCGACACCATTTTCTTCAGTTTTTCTTGCCCCAGATGTCAGGTGCCCCCAAAAGGGTAGACTAAAAATATGCCAATAAAATATGCATGCACCAAATATATATTATACCTTCATCTACAAGCAAATACACCACATAGGTTGTATAGATTAGAGAAGTGAAAATAAGTTCCAGCAAAAATATGGGGGATGGTGGGTGGGTAACCCGGACAGCAAAAGTGAATACACTCAAACATCTACATTTATGGTAAGTGTACACAACTGTACTATGTTCTTCGTGTTTCACTGTTGCAGTCAATACACTTGGGTTGAATCCCAAAGCTATGGTTGGGAGGCTGGAGCTAAATAGCATTAGGAGCGGCTATGAGGCCCTGCAGAACTGCAGCGGCAAAGCCTGCCCTGGATTTAGAGTACAGTGGTAAATGATAGTGCTTTGCAAAGGTGTGCACTGAACTCCAGGTAGCAGCCTCTAAAATGTCTTTGGTTGGTACTCCCCTGAGGAAGGCTGCTGAAGTGGCTGTTGCTCTGGCTGAATGTGGCCTAATGCCCTTAGGCACTGCCTTGCCATGTTGTGAATAGCAGAAATGAATGCAGTGGCCTATTCACTTTGAAATAGATAGCCTTTGCTTGTGATCCTGCAGCATATGCCACTAGTAGTTGCTCTGTTTCTGAAAGCTTTGGTTCTGTTCAAGTAGAAGCGTAACTGTCTGTGTATGTCGAAAGAATGTAGAATTCTCTCCCCCTTATTCTATGGGTTTGGATAAAAAGTAGGCAGATGAATAGTTTGGTTAAGGGCCACACTGGACACTACCTTAGGCATAAATGTCGGGTTTGTCCTCAGAGAAACCCTGTCTGGATAAAAAATGATAGAAGGTTCCAACAGCCATGAGTGCCTGTAGCTCTGAGACTCGTCTTGCAGAGGTTATTGCAAGGAGCAGAGTTGTTTTCCAAGATAAAAACTTTATATCAGCTGTAGCGGCTGGCTCAAAAGGAGGCAGGGCGAGTTTTTCCAAGACATAATTGCAGGTATTGGTGATCTCCTTGGAGGTCTTAAGTTTTTGGCTCCTCTGAGGTACTGCCTTAACAAATGATGTGAAAAGATTGATGGCTCTGTATTGTAATGAGATGAAATGGCAGAGGCATGAATTTTAATTGATGAAAAGGATAGGCCTTTGTTCAGCATCTCAGTTAAGTATTGCAAAATCTGAGGAATATTTGGTACAGCTGTGTCAATTCCTTGTGCCTGGTTCCAGGCACAGAATCTCTTCCATTTTCCAGCGTAAGATTTTCTGGTACTAGGCCTTCTGGCCTCCAAAATGACATCCATCACAGCTTCAGTGAGAGGTGAGTTTTGTATGACTACATTATCTGCCATATTGACAGATTTAAGGTCTTGAGTTGACTGTGCAGGATCTGATTATTTTGTTGGGACAGTAGATGAGGTATTTGAGGCAAGGTCCAAGCCGGGCATTGAGACAAGCTCCTTAGGATTGGATACCAGTACTGGCGGGGCCAGTCTGGAGCAATCAGTATTATCTTTGGCTTCTCTTGTCTGACCTTTAGGAGTACCTTGGGGAGGAGAGGTAGTGGAGGAAAGGCATATACTGCTAAGCTTTTCCAGCTGAAAATATAGGGCGTCCACTTTCCATGCTTGTCTGTGATAAGTCCTTGTGAAGAATCTTTTTAGTTGGTAGTTGCGAGGAGAGGCAAATAGATCTATATCCAGGCATCCCCATTTCCTTGTTATGCTGAAGACATGTGGATCCAATTTCCACTCGTGGGGATCCATGAGGTTTCTGCTTAGTTCATATGCCAGAGTACTTATCTTTCCTGGAAGGAATTGTGCCTGCAGATGTACTTGGTAAGTCAATGCTGTCTCCCACAAAGTCATGGCTAGTCTGCAAAGGGGGTAAGAATGAGTGCCTCCCTGCTTGTTTATATACCACATGAACGTGGTGTTGTCTGTCTCTATCAGTAGTTGTCCCGGATGAAGTAGGTCCTTAAAGGCTGTCAGGGCATTCTGAACAGCTAGCATCTCTTTTTGATTGATATGTAGATGCATTTGGTTTGTGGACCATGTGCCTTGAATACATCTTCCTGCCATGTGGGCCCCCCCAGGCATAATCTGATGCATCCGTTGTTGATGTCTGCCTGGCTGGGGGTAAAGTGAATGGCTGTCCCTTGTTTTGGTGACAAGCCTTCGCCCACCATCGAAACTCCTGTTGCAGGCAGGGAATGAGGGCAATTATTGTTTCCAGGCTGTGGCAATGTTGAGCCCAAACACTTTTTAGGTACCATTGAAGTTTCCTCATATGCAGTCTCGCATATGGAATTAGTAGAATGCAGGATGCTATGAAGCCCAACGCCTGCAGAATTTTTCTTGCAGATAACTGGGCTTGTTGCCAACAGTTTGAAATATGTAGTCAGTTGCCTTTGTTTGTCTGGCGTGAGAAAAGCCATCTGGCCAGTTATATTTAAGCTTGCACCCAGGAATATTATCTCTTGAGAGGGTAATAGTTTTGATTTCTATTCATTGACTGTGTACCTTAGGTCTGTTAGAAATCTCTTTACAAATGCCAGATGCTGTAATAGAATGTCTTTGTTCCCTGCTTGAATGAGGCAGTCGTCCAAGTAAGGATATATTTGTAATCCTCTTTGTCTGCAGAATGCAATTACTGGTGCCAGGCACTTTGTGAAGACCCTGGGCGCAGTAGATAAGCCAAAGGGCAGTGCAGATAATTGATAGTGCATTGAGCCAGCTTTGAATCTGAGGTATCTTCTGCATCTTTGTCTGATTGGGACATGCAGGTATGCCTCTTTTAGGTCTAAAGTCACAAGCTAAGCCTTCATGCCCAGCATGGGCAGAAGCTGCTGTAGAGTCAACATTTTGAATTTTGGTATATCCAGATATGTGTTTAGAATAGATAGGTCCAGTATTGGTCTCCAGGTCTTGTCCTTTCTTGGTATCAAGAACAGTCTTGAATAAAATCCTTGTCCCCGCTCTTGCTCTGGCACTTGTTGAATGGCCCTCATGTCCATGAGGGATGAGACTTGTTTTTGTGCCTCTGCCCATTGATGTTTTGGCAGGTTTGGCCAACCGCTTGTCCTTGGCAGGGTATGGAAGTGAAACTTGAAGCCTTGTGACACTATGTCTAGGACCCATTTGTCCTGGGTTGTGTGTCAATTTTGAGAAAAAAAGTGCTAGTTTTCCCCCTAAAGGTGCTGCCAGATAAGTGCTTGGTGCAGGCAGGGGGAAGTCATTGGGGCTGTTTCCTGTATGGCTGTGATTTCTCTTCTCCACTTTTGGAGGTAGAAGCACCCCATTGTTTAGATCTGTATGAACCTTGGGGCTGGGATCTGCCTCTTGAGCGTCTGTATCTGCCCTTTTGTGGTCTGACACTGGAAAGGACCAATACTTTGTAGGCCAGTGTCTGCTAAATCTTGAAGGCTGTACCTGTAAGACATCCTTAACCGTTTGCATAGATTTAGATTTGTCCTCCATTTTCTTTAAAACCTCCTCTGCTTTAACACCAAACAAGGTATCATGCTGTAATGGAGCATCTAATAATTTTGCTTTGACATGGTCGGGTAGATTTTGTTCCTTTAACCAAGCATGCCTCCTGATGACATAATCCGTAACAGCGGCCCTGCAGGAGGCCACCAAAGAATCAAAACCACATTGCAAAGTATGCTTTCCAACTTGCTCAGCTGCATGCAATAAATCCTGCATTTCTTTGTTTTCTGCACATTCAGAATTTATCAACATTTCTGTTTAAGCAGTGACATAATATAATGCTGATATTTGAACATATGAAACTGACAATTTAAAGCCCTTATAGCCAAGGTAGCAGGGGTGTAAATCTTCTTCGCCCATCTGTCCAATGCCCTAGAATCCCTGTCAGAGGGGGTAGGGTCTTTTGCAGTGGATGCCTTGACCCCTTTGGGACCCTGAGGGATAGTTTCTGGGTCAGCAGCAGGGTTTTTGAAAAGGAATTTATGAGAGTCAGGAACCCTGTAGTACTTGTCCGGCTTAACAGGAGCTGGAGGTAAGGAGTCAGGGGTCAGACTGGACTCTGAAAATACATCATCTACAATGTCTAACACAGGTGGAATAGCTAGGGGCCTGTGTTGTGGGAGTAAAAGGAAGTCTCTGAGCCTTTTCTTAGATTCTGAATAATCTTGGCTCTCCCAGTGGAAATGTTCCCTCATGGTATGCAAGGTCTCTCCAAAAGAGTAATCCAGAGGAGGAGAGGCTGAAGGGATAGATTCTTCAGCATCAGAATCCTCATAGGGAGGAAGAGAGTATTCCTGATCAGAAGAGAATCAGATGAAATGGAAACCTGATCTGAAGATTTATATTCTGTCTCTTGCCTAGGCCTCTTATCAGGAAGGGGATGGGAACCCCTGATCAAAGTAATTAAGTCTTCGGCCATTTTGAGCATTTGTTTTTTGGGTATGGAGGCCTGACCATGAGGCTGTTGTACGTGTTTCTTTGTCTTTAAAGGAGCTTTAGTCTTTGCCTTTGTAGCTGGAGTCGCTTTGATGTATAATTGAGTAGGTCTGAAAACACCCTCAGAAGCCAATGCCTGCTCAGCGGCTCCGGACCCATCTGAGGGAATAGTCTCCGAAGGTCCAATACTTTGAGCTTCCAGTGGCCTAGGTGACTCCACGTGGGAGTCTGTAGCAGACTGCGGGTCCAAAGTAGTGGGCATCAGGGGCTGCGAAAGCGCCTCACTGAGAACCGGCGACTTGCTTAGAGGAAGCCTCGTCGGTTTTAGACCTCGGATGCCTGTCCTTTCCTTTTTCCTTGCGTTTCTTGTGAATTCCGGTAGTCGGATGGCTATCCGACGGCATCGTGTAATTAAATCTTCTGCCAAAATAGTGAAATGCGAAATCGTACCGACGCTTAATAGTGCGCTGGTTAAATCTAGCACAAAACCGACAACTAGCAACATCGTGGTCAGGGCCTAGGCAAGGAATACAGTAAGAATGGAAGTCCTTATGAGGTATTTGCTTCCCACAAGAAATACAATTATTAACTTTTTCTGACATCGGTCTGGAGCAAGAAAAAAGTTTTCCCCAAAGGGGTACTTAGCTTTTAATGAAGACTTCGGATCTGAAATTCGAACACGAAAATCTCAGGAGTCAGTGACCGGCACTTGCGAACTGCTTCTACTTCGGGCAGCGCGCGGCAAGAAAGACTGAAGAAAATGGCGTCGGCTGCATCTTTTATACCCCTGGCACACTGACGTCATGGAAGAGGCGACAGCAACCGACGCCGGACCTAGACTTTGGAACTCAGGCTGACTGAGGGTAGCCTGCCAGCAGGATAACCCAAGTGTAATGACTACAACAGTGAAACACGAAGAACATCCTACTACTTTTGTTAATATATAATACAGGTCTGTTAAAGTGAAGAGCATGCCTTCTAAATCTACTGCCATTTTCAGAACAGGTCAACGGCAGTACTTGCTTATCTTGACCTTGCTACGGCACTTGACAATATTCCACATAAAAAAAAAACAGAAATTAAAATCACGAAATCAATCCATACACAATTCAGTTCCTAACATATTGTTTAAGCAACAAGACATATTAAGTCAGGGTTGTTGCTGGTGTCCATCTCTGTGGGGGCTGCCAGATTATGCAATAAGCTACCCCTTAGAAATTAGGACAGATCAGTGATTGAAAATCTTCTAAAAATAATCCTTATATACACATAAATAAGCAAAGGGATTAGGATAATTAAACTCCTTGGAGGCCAAGGCCAAAAGGTCTACAATTAACTTGACCAGTATGTTAAAGTTACTCCTAACTGTGAAAGTTGCAATTACATCTTTGCTGCACATCACTATCCTTTTGCATGAATACTTAATTTCTTAGTACATGATTGTTGTGTAGATTTAATGTGTCCTAGTGTATACATATGTTTAGGAACTGATACACTTCTTGGGAGCCTTTCATTTTTTTCAGGCAGTGGCTACTTGACTTTTGCATGCATTAGCATTTTCAAAATAGTACAGTTACTGTTGGCCGGAGGAGGAGAAGAGGGGGAAGGCATGCCCGAAGGCAGGTAAAGGCTAGGACTGTGATAGTGAGGGTCGGAACTTTGAATGTTGGCAGTATGACTGGTATAGGGAGAGAGCTAGCTGATATGATGGACCGAAGGAAGGTTGGTATATTGTGTGTGCAAGAGACCAGATGGAAGGGGAGCAAGACTAGGTATATCGGAGGCGGTTTCAAATTGTTTTATCATGGTGTGGATGGGAGGAGAAATGGTGTAGGCATTATCCTGAAGGAACAGTATGCTAAGAGTGTTTTGGAGGTGAAAAGAGCGTCGGATAGAGTGATGTTTATGAAGCTGGAAATTGATGGTGTAATGATGAATGTTAGTGCACATGCTCCACAAAAGTTGGGTGTGCGATGGATGAGAAAGAAAAATTTTGGAGTGAGTTGGATGAAGTGGTGATGACTGTACCCAAGGGTGAGAGACTGGTGATTGGAGCAGATTTCAATGGGCATGTTGGTGAAGGGAACAGAGGGGATGAGGAAGAGATAGGTAGGTATGGTGTTAAGCAAAGGAATGCAGAAGGTCAGATGGTAGTGGATTTTGCGAAAAGGATGGACATGGCCGAGATGAATATGTATTTTATCAAGAGGGAGGAGCATAGGGTGACATACAAGAGTGGAGGAAGATGCACACAGGTGGATTATATCTTGTGTAGAAGGGCCAGTCTGAAGGAGATTGGAGACTGTAAAGTGGTGGCGGGGGAAAGTGTAGTTAGGCAGCATAGGATGGTGGTTTGTAGGATGACATTGGTGATCAAGAAGAGGATGAGTGTGAGGGCAGCACCAAGGATCAAATGGTGGAAATTGAAAAAGGGTAATTGTGAGGTGATGTTCAGGGAAGAGTTAAGACAGGCACTGGGTGGTAGTGAAGAGTTACCGAATAGCTGGGTAACTACAGCAGAGCTAGTAAGAGAGATGGGTAGAAAGGTGCTTGGTGTGACATCTGGAAAGAGGAAGGAGGACAAGGAGGCCTGGTGGTGGAATGAAGAAGTGCAGGAGAGTATACAGAGAAAGGGGTTGGCAAAGAAGAAGTGGGATTGTCAGAGAGATGAAGAAAGTAAACAAGAGTATAAGGAGATGAGGTGCGTGGTGAAGGCTAAGGATAAAGCGTATAAAGAGTTGTATAAAAGTTTGGACACTAAGGAGGGAGAGAAGGACCTGTACCGATTGGCTAGATAAAGGGACTGAGCTAGTAAAGATGTGCAGCAGGTAAGGGTGATAAAGGATAATGAGGGAAACATACTCACAAGCGAGTGTGTTGAGCAGATGGAAAGAGTACTTTGAGGGGTTGATGAATGAAGAGAATGAGAGGGAGAGAAGGTTGGATGATGTGTGGATAGTGAATCATGCAGTGGATTAGCAAGGAGGAAGTAAGGATAGCTATGAAGAGGATGAAGAACGGAAAAGGCTGTTGGTCCAGATGACATACCTGTGGAAGCATGGAGGTGTTTAGGTGAAAATGGCAGTGGAGTTTTAAACTAGATTTTTAATGAAATCTTGGAAAGTGAGAGGATGCTGAGGAATGGAGAAAGTGTTTTGGTACCGATTTTTAAGAATAAGGGTGATGTGCAGAGCTGTAGTAACTACAGAGGGATTAAACTGATCAGTCACAGCATGAATTTATGGGAAAGAGTAGTGGAAGCTAGGTTAAGAAGGGAGGTGATGATTAGTGATCAGCAGTATGGTTTCATGCCAGGAAAGAGCACTACAGATGCGATGTTTGCTCTGAGAGTGTTGATGGAGGAGTACAAAGAAGGTCAGAAGGAGTTGCATTGTGTCTTTGTGGATTTAGAGAAAGCATATGACAGGGTGCCTAGAGAGGAGTTGTGGTAATGTATGAGGAAGTCGGGAGTGTCAGAGAAGTAAGTAAGAGTGGTACAGGATATGTACAAAGGTAGTGTGACAGCAGTGAGGTCTGCGGTGGTGGGATTCCATCAAGGATCAGCTTTGAGCCCTTTCTTATTTGCAATGGTGATGGACAGGTTGACAGACAAGATCAGACAGCAGTCCCCGTGGACTATGATGTTTGCAGATGACATTGTGATCTGTAGTGAGAGTAGGGAACAGGTGGAGGAGACCCTGGAGAGGTGGAGATATGCTCTAGAGAGAACAAGAATGAAGGTCAGCAGGACTAAGACAGAATATGTGTGTGTGAATGAGAGGGAGGATAGAGGAATGGTGAGGATGCAGGGAGTAGAGGTGGTGAAGGTGAATGAGTTTAAGTACTTGGGATCAACAGAGTAATGGTGAGTGTGGAAGAGAGGTGAAGAAGAGAGTACAGGCAGGATGGAGTGGGTGGAGAAGTGTGTCAAGAGTGATTTGTGACAGGCGAGTATCAGTAAGAGTGAAAGGGAAGGTCTACAAGAGGGTAGTGAGACCAGCTAAGTTATATGGGTTGGAGACGGTGGCATTGACAAAAAGGCAGGAGTCAGAGCTTGATGTGGCAGAGGAAGATGTTAAGATTTGCACTGGGTGAGACGAGGATGGACAGGATTAGGAATAAGTATATTACAGGGTCAGCCCAGGTTGGATGGTTTGGACATAAAGCCAGAGAGGCAAGATTACGTTGGTTTGGACATGTGCTGAGGAGGGATGCAGAGTATACTGGGAAAAAGATGCTAAGGATGAAGCTGCCAGGTAACAGGAAAAGAGGGAGGCCTAAGATAAGGTTTATGGATGTGGTGAGAGAGGACATGCAAGTGGTTGGTGTGACAGAGCAAGATGCAGAGGACAGGAAGAAATGGAAACAGTTGATCTGCTGTGGCAACCCCTAACGGGAGCAGCCTAAAGAAGAAGAAAACAGTTGTGTACACTTACCATAAATGTAGATGTTCAAGTGTATTCACTGTTGCAGTCATTACATTTGGGTATTCTGCTGGCAGGTTGCCTGCAGTCGGCCTGAATAACAAAGTCTTGGGTCCTGCGTTGGTTGCTCTCTCCTCTTCCATGACGTCAGGTCATCAGGGGTATAAAACATGCAGCCGACGCCATTTTAATCAGTTTTTCTTGCCCCAGATGTCAGATGCCCCCCAAATGGGGAGCAAAAATATATACAAATAAACTGTAAATATATAAATGCACCTTAGAAACATAAAATTTACCTGCAACTAAAAGCAAATACACCACAAAGGCTTTTGAGTATAGTGAAAGAAAGAAAAGGTATAGAATGGGGGATGGCGGGTGAGTAACCCGGACGGCAACAGTGAATACACTCGAATATCTACATTTATAGTAAGTGTACACAACTGTACTATGTTCTTCGTGTTTCACTGTTGCAGTCATTACATTTGGGTAGAATCCCAAACCTGTGGATGGGAGGATGGAACTAAACAGCATTAGGAGCAGCTATAAGGCCCTGAAGGACTGCAGTGGCAAAGCCTGCCCTGGATTTAGAGAAGAGAGGTAAATGATGATGCTTTGTGAACGTATGAACAGAGCTCCAAGTAGCAGCTTCTAGAATGTCTTTGGTTGGGACCCCTCTGAGAAAAGCTGCTGAAGGAGAGGCAGCCCTGGTGGAATGGGATCTGATCCCCTTGGGCACAGGTTTACCATGGTGCAAATAGCAGGAACGAATGCAGTGGCTTATCCATTTAGAAATAGTCTGCTTTGATATAGCCTTTCCCCTCTGATCCTGCAGCAAATGCTACCAGTAGTTGCTCAGACTTTCTTAGAGATTTTGTCCTGTTCAAGTAGAATCTTAGTTGTCTGTGTACATCCAATAAATTATGACACAGTACATCCAATAAATGCAGAATCTGCTCCCCCTTATTCTGCGGATTTGGGAAAAATGTTGGCAGCTGAATGGTCTGGTTAAGAGCCACACTGGATACCACCTTAGGCATAAAAGGAGGATTGGTCCCGAGGACCACCCTGTCCGGGTAAAATGTAATGAAGGCTCCACTGCCATGAGAGCCTGTAGTTCTGAAACCCTTCTTGCTGAAGTGACTGCCAAAATAAAAGCTGTCTTCCAAGATGGAATTTTTATATCTGGAGTAGCTGCTGGTTCAAAAGGAGGCAGGATGAGTTTTTCCAGCACAAAATTGAGTTCCCATGCAGGAGTTAGTATTCTCCTGGGAGGCCTTAAATGTTTGGCCCCTCTGAGATACGGTTTAAGCAGTGGATGAGAAAAGAGGGGAGGCTCTGTGTTGTAATGAGCTGAGATGGCAAGAGGCATGGATTTTTATTGAAGAAAAAGATAGGCCCTTGTCAAGCATCTCAGTTAAGTATTTTAAAATCTGAGGAATATTGGGCTTTGCTGGGTCTATTCCTTGTGCTTGGTTCCAGGCACAGAATCTCTTTCATTTATCAGCATACGATTTTCTAGTACTAGGCCTTCTGGCTTCCAAAATGACATCCATCAAAGGTTTACTGAGAGATGTGGTTTGAATAATTAGTTGATTAGCCATGCTGCAAGATTCAGAGTTTGGAGCGGAGTATGCAGAATTTGATAGTTCTGCTGAGACAGTAGATGAGGTGTTTGAGGCAAGTACCATGGAAGAAGGTGTAACATATTCCTTATAAGCGGGTACCAGTGCTGGCGAGGCCAGTCCGGAGCAATTGGGATCATTTTGGTTTTTCCTGTCTGACTTTTAGTAAGACCTTGGAGTAGAGGAAGAGGGGGAAAGGCATAGACTGATCGTTTTTTCCAGCTGAAGGATAGAGCATCCACTTTCCATGCTTTTTTGTGATGAGTTCTTGTGCAGAATTTGTCCAACTGATAGATCTATTTGCCTCTTCCCAAAACTACGTCTGGGCTCCCCCATTTCTGTGTTAACATGCTGAAGATTTGTGGATCCAGTTTCCATTCGTGCAGGTCCATAAGATTTCTGCTTAGGTCGTCTGCCAGAGTATTTTGCTTTCCTGGCAGGAATTGAGCTTGAAGATGTATTTGGTAAGTCAAGGCTGTGTTCCACAAGGTCATGGCTAGTCTGCAAAGGGGGTAGGAATGTGTACCCCCCTGCTTGTTTATGTACCACATAACTGTGGTGTTGTCCGTCTTTATCAGTAGTTGTCCTGGATGAAGTAAGTCCTTGAAGGCTGTCAGAGCATTCCGAACAGCTAGAATTTCTTTATGGGTGATATACAGATGCATTTGGTTTGGGCTCCATTTGCCCTGAATGCATCTCCCTGCCAGGTGGGCCCACCAAACATAGTCTGATGTGTCTGTAGTTAGGGTTTGGGTGGAAGGGGGTAGAGTGAATGACAGTCCATTGTTTTGGTGAGATGTCTCTGCCCACCAAAGAAACTCCTGTTGTAGGCAGGGAATGAGGGGAATCATTGTTTCCAGGCTGTGACCATGTTGACTCCATAAACTTTATAGGTACCACTGAAGTTTCCTCATATGCAATCTCGCATATGGAATTAGTAGAATGCAGGATGCTATGAACCCCAAAGCCTGCAGAATTTGTCTTGCAGATAACTGGATTTTTGTTGCCATCTGTTTGAAGTATGTTCTCAGTTGCCTTTGTTTGTCTGGCGTGAGGTAAGCCATCTGGGCAGTTGTATTCAAGCTTGCACCCAGGAATGCAATTATTTGAGAGAGTACCAGTTGCAATTTCTTTTCGTTTATGGTGTACCCTAGCCATGCTAGAAGCCTTTTTACAAACGCCAGATGTTGAAGAAGAGTGTCCTTATCCTCTGTTTGAATGAGACAGTCGCCCAGATAAGGGTAAATTTGAATGCTTCTTTGTCTGCAGAATACAATTACTGGTGCCAGGCACTTTGTAAAGACCCTGGTCGCAGTAGATAAGCCAAAGGGCAGTGCAGAGAATTGTAATGCAAAAAACCTGCTTTGAAGTGAAGGTATCTTTCTCCATGATCCCCTTATTGGGATATGCAGGTATGCCTCAAGTCTAGAGTTACTAACCAAGCATTCCTGCCTAGCATAGGCAGTAGCTGTTGTAAAGTCAGCATTTTGAATTTTGGAATGTCCAGGATCGTGTTCAGAATCGATAAGTCCAGTATTGGATGCCATGAATTATCTTTTCTGGGTACCAGGAAAAGTCTTGAATAAAAACCTTGTCTTTTTTCCTTTTCTGGTACCGGTTGAATAGCCCCCATATCCATGAGGGACATGACTTGTTTCTGGGTCTCTGCCCACTGGTTTTGTGGCAGATCTGGCCATCCATTTGGAATTGGCAAAGTATGGAAATGAAATCTGTACCCTGGGATACTATGTTTAATACCCACTTGTCCTGGGTAATTAACTGCCAATTTTGAGCATGAAGTGCTAGTCCCCCCCCCCCCAAGGGGGCTGCAAAAATATAAGTGCTTGGTGATGGTAGAGGAAAGTCATTGAGACTGCCTACTGTAGGTTCATAGGTTCATACTAGGCTATCTGCCCGAGGGCATTTATAAGCCTAGCCCATAGTTTTGTGGCTTACGCCACCCCTTTAGTTTGGAGAAACTATGCCCATTATTTTGCTGTGCCTCTGTCGAGCAGTGACACTGAGGTAACCCCTGGGGTGTATCTGCGATCTCCCATCCATTGGTCAAGATTCCTCTTGAACAAGGCCAGCGAGGTGCTCTGCCTCACATAAACCGGGATTTTGTTCCACAGCATAGGGAGTCTTTGGGTGATGAATCTATCCCTCCAGCACGTCCTATTAATAACCGTGTCGAGGTTTAAGTCTCCGCCCTTGTGGTTCTGGGGGATCTAGATTCTTTGAGATGAAGCATGTTCATCAAATCTGGGGTTGACATGGCCTTGTATGTCAGGCATAGGTCACCTCTGAGCAAGCGGTAAGCAACTGAATATAACTGGAGTTCTTTCAGTCGGGCAGCATAAGACAGATTTTTGAGACCCTTTATCCTTTTGGTGAGGAACTTTTGTGGCCTCTCCAGCTGCTGCAAGTGTCGGGTCAGATACATTCCGAATGGGGCATTGTACTCTATCATTGGTCTGATGAGTGATGAGTATAGGGAGACTATGACTTCCCTTGATCTAGATGTGAATCCCTTCATGATAAGGTGGGCAATGTAGAAGGTCTTCCTAACTAATTTAGCAATATGAGTGTTGAATGAAAGGCTACTGTCAACCTGGGTTCCCAGGTCCCTAATAACTTCTTCTGTGTTCAGGGGATTGCCACCTATATGGTAGCTAGGGTAACCTTATTTTTCCCGAAGGGTATGACTATGCATTTCTTGGCATTTAACTTTAGGCCATGGCTCTGGCACCAGTTATCCGTTTCTGTGAGACCCTTCTGAAGGATATCTGTGTTGGATGTGTTTTCAACCACGGCCCAGTTTGCAGTCATCTGCAAACTTTGTCAGCCATAACCCTCCTGTGTTTGCTTGTACTTCAGAAAAGTAGATGCCAAACAAGAGTGGGCCCAGGACTGAGCCCTGTGGGACACCACTTGTGACAGGCTTTGAGTCTGACATGGCGCCAGCAACTCTGACCCTGTGGGTTCTGTCACTCAGCCAGTTTGCAACCCATCTTGTAATGTATGGGTTTACATTTAAGTTGATGAGTTTTTCAATGATACCCGAGTGAGGTATTGTATCAAAAGCCTTCGCCAGGTCTAGGTAGGCTGTATGGACTGCCTTTCCTCGTCAATAGCCTTGGTGACTGCTTCAAAAAGTCAACCAAGTTTAAAAGGCATGATCTGCCTTTGACAAAGCCAAACTGGGATGGATCCAAAGTCTGCAAGTTCCCTATGTCTTTATTTATGAGATCCATTATGATCCTCTCCATGGCTTTGCAGATAAGGCTTGTCAAGCTAATGGGACGGTAATTTCCAGGGTCGGTGGAGGCACCGCCTTTGTGGAGTGGGACCACAGTCGCTGCGCCACTCCTGGGTGCGTATCCGGAGGTGAGACTAAGATTAAACAGCTGTCCTAACTGTGGGTTTAATTCCTCGTTGAGTTCATGGAGCACACAGCCGAGGACACCATCAGGTCCCATGGATGCTGTGTTCTTTGCCTTGGAGAGAGCAGTTCTCACCTGGGCGTTAGAGATGTTTGGGGGCTACAATCATTTGGTATAGATATCTCTCCTTTAGGGGGGGGAGAAGTTTGCACTGAACCTGTCAGCCAGTATGTTGGCAATGTCTGTAGGATCAGTAATCTTCACATCATTTTGAACTAATTCTGAGCATATCTGGGAGTTTCCTCCTAGGTTTCTGACATAGCTAAAGAATGCCTTATGGTTGTCTTTAGAGTCCTTAGCTATTTTTTTCTCAAAATTAGCTTTGGATGATTTTATGAGAGCTCTTAGCTTTTTACTTATAGTGATCAGCGGTGTCTTACCTTTTAAGGATTTTGCTCTATCTTGTAGTAGCTTTCTCCTTTTGTTGTAGAGTTTGTTTATGGCTGGGGTCTACCAGACTGGACGCTTGCCTTTGGTACAAAGAGTCTTTGTTTTGCTTGGGATTGCCTGATCCATGCAGCCCTGCAGGTGCTGGTAGAAGGCATTTGTAAGTGATTCAGCGGTTTGAGTAATGTTAACTGCCGGCTCAGGGGCCTTAAAGGAGACCACACTAGTCTTTAGAAGTGTGAAGTCGGCTTTCGAGAAGTTCTTTACTGTGGTCTTTTTCATTTCGGGTGGGGGCGGGATGAGGACCTCCAGCGAGATTAGTTTGTGATCAGATCTCACCAGTGAGGGGTATACTTCGGCGTTGAACATTGTGCTCCCATGTTCGTGATGATGAGATCAAGTATGTTTTCTCCTCTTGTGGGGATGGTGACTAGTTGTTCCATGGCATTTGAGTTTATGAATTCCAGGAACTTTTGGGCTAGAGTGTTTGGGCTTGAGTAGTGTTCCCAGTCTATATTAGGGTAGTTGAAGTCACCTAGTATGATGGTGTTTGGAGATACATTTATCCCCTCCAGTGTTTTCAGGAAGGCCATATGAGGTTCCTGAGTTTGCGAGGGTGGCCTGTAACATGCTACAAATTGCAGAGCAATCTTGCCTATGGTTAATTGCACCTGGATGGTTTCCGATGCATCGTGCGATGCCACCAATCTTGAGGTGTGGGTGTCCTTGATGAATATGGATACCCTCCTCCTTTCTTGGTATTGTCCGGGTTTTGGGGCGGAACGCATGATATGAGGTAAAACCTGATAGTGCTGGGGTGCTCTCAGGAGCCTTGAACCAGGTTTCTGTCACAGCACAGACATCGATGTTCTCCATACTGAGAAGGGCCTCGAGTGCGTGCATCTTGAGGTTGAGATTTCTGGCATTGAGCAGCATTACCCTTAGTTTTTCTTTGTTTTGTTCTAGGGTGGTAGGTTTAGAATTTGAGCCTTGCCTAAAAAGGCACTATGGGGTGGCAAGAGCCTTTGCCAAAATCCGGAATCCCAGGGTGACAAGTGCAAGCCGTCCCTTGAGCAGCATGGCTTGTCCAGCATGTCATCCCAGGCAGACAGACATTGGATCCCCTTTGAATGACACCAGAGTTTAAGCCAATTGTTAAAGCTGATCATCTTATCTCTGTATTGTGGCATCATTCTTGGTGAAGGTAGGATACTGCTCAAGGTCAGGGTCATACCTGCTTGGGCTACATAATCAGAGAGCTCCTCTATGTCTCTTTTCATGTATTCCAAGGAGGTACGTCTCAGGTCGTTAACACCAGCGTGGACAATGATTGAGTCATACTTGTACCTGCTGTTGAGAGACCTGAGTGCATGCGTTATGTGGTGGATTCTAGCACCGACAGGCAGCTTACTGTGACCTTCTCCTTACTCAGTCTGGTGAGCGGGACGTCAGTGTGTCTGACTATGGAGTCACCAATGACTAGTGTGTCTGGCATTGTGTTTGGCCTTAAGGGCTGTGACTGCTTGACACTCTGACTGTGTGGTCTATGTGTTGCAGGTGTTGTGTTCTGAGGTGGTAGTTGTTTGGGTGTCTGCTTTTTTGGCCTCTGCTGTTTTGGTAGATTTTTGATCAGAGCCTCCGAGTATGTCTTTGTGTGTTTATGTGTATGATTTGAGGTTGTGATGGTATTATGTGAGACTGGGTCTATAGTGTGTGTGGTTACCTTCTCCTCCTGTCTGGTCATGCCAGTCCTATGTTGAGAGAGCTCAGCCTCCAGTTTAGCCGTATAGTTGCATCTCTCGCATGTATTTGTGTTTTGTGGGAGGAGGAGAGGGTTGTCTGTGTACATGAGGCAATTGTAACATTGCCTCAATATTCCCAGGTTCACCAGCTGAGCAGGAGAGGACATTAGCAACTGATCCCTCGACATGCTAGAAGGAATAGACAGAAAAACTTAAGAAAAGGTTCTGGGGGATGTGGGTGACCGAGAAATGGGGTTTGGTTTTTGGGGTACTTTCTATAACAAGAGTGCTGTATCGAGGTGATAAGTACTGTAGGAGCAAGTGCTTCGCTATACAGATAGAGAATAGTCTACTTGGGAGTCAAGTAGAGATAATTTATAGTTGTAGGATACACTAAATAGAACAGTAGTATACTTTGAGGAAGGTAGTTTTAAGGGAAAATTTGAAGAGTGGACTTTAGGTAGCCCTAATAGTTTAAATCTGATTAACCGGCGCTGCCCTAGTGTGCAACGGTAGCAGCTCCGCGCTAAAGCGCGCTAACGCATGCTTTATAGCAGGGGGCTGGAAAAAACAGGAAATGACCCAAAATGGCCGACAAATTACTAGTAGGGTTGTGCTTTGTTTCCTCCAGATTTGGAGGTGGAAGCACCCCATTGCTTTGATCTGCAAGAACCCTATGATTGGTATCTGGAGCGTTTTGAGCACCTGGATTTGCCCTGAGTGCCTCTGTTGGACACAGGAAAGGACCAATTTTTAGTAGGCCAGTGCCTACTGAACCTGGGTGGCTGCACTTGCAAGAAATCTTTTACAGTTTGCATAGATTTACCTTTGTCTTCCATTTTCTTTAAAACCTCTTCTGCCTTATTACCAGAGTATCATGCTGCAAGAGGGCATCCAACAATTTAGCTTTAACATAATCAGGTAGATTTTGCTCCTTGAGCCAGGCATGCCTTCTAATTACAGATCCAGTAACGGCATCCCTACAAGAGGCCTCCAAGGAATCAAAGCCACATTGCAAAGTATGCTTTCCAACCTGTTCTGCTGAATGTAATAATTCCTGTAACTCTATTTTCCACACAATCAGAAATCAACATAATTTTCTGTTTCAGTAAGCCCATAACACGCTGTTGATATTTAAGCATATGAAACTGGCAGTTTAAAGCTCTGATTGCCAAGGTTGCAGACGTATAAACTTTCTTACCCAATCTATCCAGCGCCCCGGAATCTCTATCAGAAGGGGTAGGATTTTTGGCTGTAGAGGCCTTTACATCCTTGGGACCCTGAGAAATAGTCTTAGGATCAGCAGCAGGATTTTTGAAAAGAAATGTGTGGGAGTCAGGAACCCTGTAATATCTGTCTGGCTTACTAAGAGCCGGAGGCAGGGAATCAGGAGCCATGCTTGATTCCAAGAACAAATCATCAACAATGTCTAATACAGGAGGTACTGCCAAAGGCCTATGCTGAGGAAGAAGCAGGAAATCCCTAAGCCTCTTTTCTGATTCAGAGAAGTCCTGACTCTCCCAGTGAAAATGCGCCCTTAAAGTATGCAAAGTCTCTCCAAAAGAGTAATCCTCAGGAGGAGATGCAGATGGGATGGATTCCTCTGCATCAGAATCCTCTATAGGGTGGAATAGAAAACTCCTGATCAGAAGAGGAATCAGAAGAAATGTAAACCTGATCTGAAGATACATAATCGGTGCCTTGCCTAGGCCTCTTAGCGGGGGGGGGGGGGGGGGGGGGTTGGGAACCCCTGATCAAGGTAATTAAATCCTCAGCCATTTTGATCATCTGTTTTTTAGGCATAGGGGCCTGAGCACATGGCTCATGCGTCAGTTTTTAGACATAGAAGTTGTTTTTGACCTTGTTTTTCTTGCTGGCATCAGTTTAATATAAAAATGGTGAGGTCTGAAAACACCCTCAGAAGCTGGTGCCTGCTCAGTGGCTCTGGACCTATCCAAGGGAGAGACATCCGCGGGTTCAATACTCTGAGAATATCACGGCATACCAGACTCCGAATGGGTCTCGGTAGAGGCCTGCGACTCAAAAGTAGCGGGTATCAGGGGCTGCGAAAGCACCTCACTGAGTACCGGCGAACTGGTAACTGGCTTAGGAGAAGCTTCGTCGTTGGTTTTGGACCTCGACGGTCTGTCTCAGTCTTTTTCTTTGTGTTTTTTATGAACTCTGGTAGTCAGATTGCTAACCCATGACATTTCAGGATAATTAAATCTTGAACCAAAATATTTAGAAGCAAAAATATACAGACACTTAATAGTGCGTTGGTTAAATTTAGCACAAAACCGATAGCAAGGCAGGTTGTGATCAGGGCCTAGGCAAGGAATACAGTACAAATGAAAATCCTTATGAGGTATTTACTTCTCACAAGTAATGCAATTATTAACTTTTACTGACATCGGTACGGAGCAAGAAAAAGTTTCCCCAATGGGGTACTTAGCTTTAGTTGAAGACTTCGGTTCTGAAACTCGAATATGAAAATTTCAGTAGTCGGCCGACCAGCACTTGCGAACTGCTTCTGCTTCGGGCACCGCGCGGCAAGAAAGATTGAATAAAATGGCGTCAGCTGCATGTTTTATACCCCTGATGACCTGACGTCATGGAAGAGGAGACAGCAACCGACACAGGACCCTAGACTTTGTTATTCAGGCCGAATGAGGGCAACCTGCCAACAGATTACCCGAATGTAATGACTGCAACAGTGAAACACGAAGAACATCAAGCTCTCAGCACTTTGCCTGAGGACATGAGGTTCTGCTTAGCTGACAGACAATGCCTTACTGTAGATGAGTTGGAGAAGAAGGGAAACCTATACCTAGTAAGCAGGGCATCACTGCACAGGAAAGGGACAACCAGTGCTGCTCATGGGTCTAAGGGATCCCATGGTGGGCAGCCCAGACTGCCCCAACATAATTTGCCAGTAGCAAAGGAAGCCACTAGTCCAGGTACACGTCCAGGACCTAGGGTTAAATGTTTTAAATTCAACAAGTGGGGCCATGTAGCATATATATGTCCATGGAGGCAAGGTGGGGAACAAAAGGTGGGAGAGCCAGTAAGTGGGAATGACAAAATGCCAACAGTAGGTTGTCTTGAGACAACAAGGGTACCAAACTACCACCCTGCAGAAGTCCCGATAGGGAATGATTTTGGTAATTCAGTACTGTGTGTTCATCCAGTTACACTCAGCCAGGATTGGGTCCAGTAGCTTGGGGGAGACCCAGACAGACAGCACACTTGCAGCCAGGACTAGGGAGGTGGTTACTTCAGGGAGGGAGCTACCCTGTAGCAGTGAGACTGAAGGTGAGCCACAGTTGCTTGTGGGTACTGATGTTCCCTTGGAGAGAGTGACTTGACTGCAAGGGCAGAGGTGAGTAATAGTACCCAGGCTGACAGTGAGGCACCACTGCCTGAGGATAACAGACTTCCTGTGGAAGGGGAGCTGGGAAGAGTTACAGAGTGAGTTGTGGCAGGCTCAGCTCTCAGAACCTACATTATAAGGCCTAAGGGAGGCAGCCAGTGAAGTACCTGATTCTCAAGGGAAGGGGGATGCTGCATACTGGGACAAAGGGTTACTGTACAGAGAATGGACCCCTGAGGGAGGCCTAGAGGGTGAAAGAATACAGCAGCTGGTAGTGTCCAGAGCCTACCGTCTGGCACTTCTAGCCATAGCCCATGATATTCCCTTTGCAGGTCATATGGGCATAAAACGTACAGAGATGTATTATGCAGACCTTCTATTGGCCTAAGATTTTCAGAGATGTAACAGGGTACTGCAGGACCTGTGAGCAGTGGCAAAAGGTAGGCAAGGCAGGAGACAAAATGCAAGCTCCTTTGATGCCTTTGCCTGTGATTGACGAGCCATTTCAGAGGGTAGCTATGGATATTGTGGGACCTCTGAGTACCCAAAGTTCCACAGGGAAAAAAGTATATCCTAGTGGTAGTAGATTATGTTACAAGATACCCTGAGGCAGTGGCTCTGTCCTCCATCGAGGCAGAAAAGGTGGCAAATGCTTTGTTAGAGATTTTCAGCAAGGTAGGTTTCCCAAAAGAAATACTGACAGAGGTGCCAATTTCATGTCAGACCTGCTGGCTTGTCTGTGGAAGTACTGTGGGGTGAAGCACCTAAAGACCACCACCTAGCACCCCCATACTAATGACTTTGTTGAGAGGTTAAACTCTACACTCAAGTCCATGCTACAAGCATTTGTAGACCAGTTTAAGAGGGATTGGGACAAATATTTGCCCCATCTGTTTACTCACAGAGGGGTGCCCCAGGAATCCACAGGTTTTTCACCCTTTTGAGTTGTATGGGCATAGGGAGAGGGGACCTCTAGATTTAATTCATTCAAGATGAGTGGGAGAATGAGTGTGAATCCCACAGGAGTCTGTTGTGGCATATGTCCTAAACCTAAGGACAAGGCTCAGGGAATTCATGGGCTTGGTCCAGGAAAACCTAGCTGAAGCCCAACAGCAGAAAAAGGTCTGGTATGACAGGAATACCCGAGCTAGAGTGTATGTTGTAGGGAAGCAGGTAATGGTTCTCATTCCTGTCAGACACAAGCTGCAGGTAGTTTGGGAAGGACCCTACAAGGGGGTAAGGAAGGTCAGTGATGTTGACTACATGGTAAACTGCTAAGGCAGGAGGCAGGGGCACAAATTGTACCATGTTAACATGATGAAACCTTACCATGATAGGCAGGCCCTTGTGCTGAGTATTTTCAGTGGATTGCAGGAGTAGTCTGAGGGAGATCTGGTGACTGATCTCCTCATTGAGGCTCGGACTGACACCTCAGTGGAAGGGGGGTAGAAATGTCCCAGCAGCTATCCCCTACCCAGGTACGGGAAAATCTGAGCAGTGTTACAGGAGTTTGGGATCATGTTCACTGGGAAACCAGGGTGCACCCACCTGGTACAGCATCATGT
The DNA here is from genome assembly GCF_019279795.1 of Protopterus annectens. Classification (NCBI taxonomy): domain Eukaryota; kingdom Metazoa; phylum Chordata; order Ceratodontiformes; family Protopteridae; genus Protopterus; species Protopterus annectens. The sequence continues at coordinate 1,015,752,608 of NC_056734.1, read as the reverse complement.
GGATACAGGACCCCAAAGGCCTATTAAGCAGGGCCCTTACAAGGTGTCCGAGAGAGTCAAACAGACTCTGAGGGAGGAGATACAGGAAATGTTGGAACCAGGAGTAATTCAGGAGTCCAAAAGTCGCTGGGCCTCCCCAGTAGTGCTGGTGCCAAAGAAGGATGGTAGCACCAGGTTGTGTGTGGACTACAGGAAATTAAATAGTCACACCCTTGCTTTCCTAGATTGTATTGCCTTCTACAGCCATTCTTGGCAAGAGCACCTTCAGCATGTCAGGGAGATGCTGGACAGACTACAGCGGGCAGGGCTGACCATTAAGCTCAGCAAATGTCAGGTGGGTATGGCAGAGTTCTCCTACCTGGGATATAGAGTGAGGAGTGGTAAGATCAGGCCAGAACCTGCCAAACTGGAAGCCATTCAGGCATGGCCTACACCTGTTACCAAAAAGCAGATGAAGGCATTCTTAGGGACAGCAGGGTACTACAGAAAGTTTGTCCCCAATTATAGTACTATAGCTGCTCCTCTCACAGACCCGACAAAGAAACATAGGCCAGATAAGGTAGTGTGGACCCCAGCATGTCAGCAGGCATTCCAGAAGCTTAAAGGAGCTTTGGGAGGACCCTTTGTGTGAGTCAGTTCAGATTACAGCAAAGAATTTGTTGTGCAGGTGGATGCTTCAAACCATGGGGTGGGGGCTGTACTTAGCCAGATTTCTTCAACGGGAGAAGAGTACCCAGTGGCTTATCTCAGTTGTAGGCTCCAACCCAGGGAGGAATGCTATGCAGCTGCAGAAAATGGATGTCTAGCCATAGTGTGGGCACTGCAGAAACTTCAGCCTTATCTGTATGGAAGAAAATTCACTGTAGTTACAGACCACAATCACTTAACATGGCTACATCGAGCCAGCCAGCAAAATGCCAAGTTACTAAGGTGGAGCCTAGGGTTGCAAGCATATATGTCAGTGCAGCACCGCAGTGAGGTTAGCAATATCAACGAAGATCGTCTCTCAAGACAGGGAATGGGGGTAAGGTATTCCCAGATAAGCTCAACCCTCTCAAACAACGTTTCTCAAGGGACACTTGAAAAACTAGCTTGAGTTCTCATTGGGAGGGCAGGGAGGGGGGATGTGAAAGCTGCCAGCCCAGCTAGCTAGAAATTTGTAAATAATTTTATGTAATTGTAAATATTAACATGATCCATAGGCTTGTCTACAAATCAAAGTAACTTGTATGTCATGTGCGGAGCTTCAAAAATGTAACCATAGTGCACCCTACTGGAAAAGAGCAGTAATGTATATCGACTATATGCCTGTGAAAATATACGTTTTTCACAGTAGAAGTTGGAACATACAGAGTTTACTTATTTTTCTCAGATTTTGCAAGTTAAGAGTTTTACGATTGTGTTTACCACAGCTAGAAGACAGAATGTCTGCAGCTAGAGTTTCATTCTGCACTCGCCCAGTAATCAAGGAGCCTCAATCCTCAAAACTAGCACCAGTGAGGGACATGCACATTGGGAGGATGACAAGTACACACATAGTAAAGTACAATTTCCCTTAAGAGCACACAGATATCACCATGAGTCTGGGGCTGGTTTCTCCCTCTTTCTCCAGATCCCAATAAGACTCCCCACTGGCACAACTACAGGGTTAAGATCTCAGCCGAGTGGTCAAGCCAAAACATCTAGCACCCTTTCTGTCCAACCACTGCTTCGTGATGCCGACCAAGTATCTGACACACATACATACACACACACCCTTTGAGATTTGATTTGTATATACACATACAGACACTCCTGGGGAAGGCTGGCAAAGGTTCACTAACTATGCCCCCTTCTGACCAGTGTATACAGTAGTACCAGCTGCCACCAATCACTCATCAGCTACCATAAGGCCCTTGAAGGGTGACCAATTCTACTGTGCAATGTTACTATTATCCAAATGGTGTGTCCAAGACTTGAAGGCTATTTAGAAGTGGCCTGTACAGTGTCACCAAATACATATGCAGGTATTCTAAGAGCTTAAATATTTCTAACAAACCAGCCACAATTAAAAGGATTAAATATATTTAAAAATAAATAATAAAAGCACAAGACAATACTCAATAACTCAATACAGTGACAAAAGAGTTCAGAATCACAGGAATTTTTTTAAAACACTGTAGGACAGTCTCACAAACACAGAAAACATCTGGACTGATCTTACTATATTCCTATCTATCTCCAAGAGAAATGCTATGATCTAAGTCTTACTTACAGAGAAAAACAAATGCAAGTGCTGAATGGATGACTACACGTCCAGAGACGCATACAAAATGCATAGATTTCCTTTCTGAGATAGTTCTTAAATTAATAATGCACATTACTGCTGGGTTAGCTAGATGACATCACTATTTGACACTTGTCTCTAGTTCCCAGACTAAACAGATACCAACAGAATTTAACACGTCTCTATGAAAAATACTTCTCTCTCAGTAGCTTGCCTGAAACTGGAAGTCGTAAAACAATTAATACTTTTACATTTTAAACCTATTAATTATAGCTGAATAAGACAATAGAAAGAAACTCTAGCTGCAGACATTTTGTCTTCTAGGTGTGGTAAACACAATCGTAAAATTCTACTTATTTTCTCAGTTTGCAAGTTAACTCTGTATTTCCAACTTCTACTATGAAAACATACATTTACACAGGCATGTAGTCCATATACATTTCTGCACTTTTCCAGCAGGGTGCAGTGTAGTTACATTTTTGAAGCTCAGCATATAGCATACAGGTTACTTACATTTGTAGACAAGCCTATGGATCATATTAATATTTACGACGACATAGAATTATTTACAAAATTCTAGCTAGCTGGACTGCCAGCATTCACAAAGAATACCAAGGGATGGTAAATAAAGTTATAAAGAAGTATAAAACTAGCTTAGCTGTAAATAGAGGATGCTATAAAAGATGATAAATAAGGGAAATTGTAGTTTTTACTCACTATTCCAAAATTACAAAACTGCTGAGCTCAGGAGAAAGCAATCCCAACTGAATCATTAGCGCAGCAAATGAGATCTGGAGTAATGTCTTGGTCTGGGGCATTATGGGTAAAGGAAAAAACTCAGGAGTCGGATGCTAGAATCTAGAGAAAAGTGGCAGAGTCAGATCACAGACCCATTCATGGAGGAATGAATGAAAATAACAGATCACCTCTTTTGAATCTGAGATTTGGGAACAATCCCACTTAAAGTGTTCCATCATACAGACCACTGTATCCCCAAAGGATAGTTCCTCAAAATTAGAATTAGAGTCCGAGGACAAAGAATCTTCTTTACCAGACTCCAAAGCGAAAGGATATTGAATTTACGAAGAACTGGCCAAGGTTTCTTCACTAGAGTCCAACTCCTCACCAGAAGAATCCCTGAAAAAGTTTCAGAGCCACGAGGGCATTAAAAAGCCCCTGAGTAAAATACTGTTATTCTTTCAGAGGATCTTTAGCCACACCTTTGTTTTTCTGTTTCTTGTTTAAAGGAACATCTGCCTTGACAAATCTAGGAGGTCAGACCTCCGAATTCAATGAAGGTACAAAGCACCTCTTCCCTAACTAAAATCTGGAGACTCCCCAGGTCATTCAGATATAATCATACATGGTTCCCCCTCTACACCTACACTAGACATATGCAAAGCTTAAGCAGACGTGTGAGTAGGAGGTTCCATGTTGGCCTCCAACTGGGTTATGGCAGAGGGAACTGCCGTCTGCACTGGACAGGCCTTGGGTTCTTCATCCAACCACAGGGAGACATCTGATAGAGGCTGGACAGCAACAGATTCAGTACATGTTTTTTTCATCTTATTTTCTTAAGAGACAGATGGATTTGAACCATGGTATCCTGGGGTCAATAACTCCAGATGCTGGTTTTCCAGATAAACAGAATGGGAAGACAAAAGGCTGCAGAGTGTCTTTGGGACAAATGCCCGACAGATATCACACAGAGTATGGATGCGAATAGAACCTAAACAAAAAAGGCACTTCTCATGTCTGTTGTTTTCGGGGAATCTGCCTCCCACACTCACTTCCCCTTCCTGGATGGCATGAAAACAATCTGCAAAAAGGGAAAAAGAAAGGAAGCAACTATAAATGGGGCACTTAACTTTGGAATGCTCAGTAGATGAACCAGTTCAGTGAATGGCACACAGACCAAATTCATAAGTAGCATTTGCACCAGTGGCAAAGAGGGTCTGAGGAAAAGGAATGCATATACCACCTATGTAACTTATGGCTTGCAAGTACGGCACACAACACCCGCAAGGTGTAAAGGCTTTGGTATGCTGGCTGGACATTAGGCTATTCTCGGCAAGTGTAAAGAATACTGCAACAGTGATGAGGAAGGACATCAATACTACCAATCCACAACTCAACCTAACTAATAACTTCCTACATCAATAAATTACTAGAACTGACAAACACTTTGACCCACCCACAAAACATTGCTACCAATCCACAAATTGCTTCCATAAAAATCTAGGCAAACAATTAAAGCTCCTTACCTCTTCTTATTAGTATAACCGACAAAACCAGTACTCTACTCTTCTAAATATGCTCTCCTTTAAAAAAAAAAAAAACAAACCCCCCCCCCTGAACTCCCCACTATGATATAATGTCTCACTCGAACCTCTCTCATACTCATATTATTAGTCTACTCGACACCTTACCAAACACTTCTTGAATACTTCACGTATTACCAAAAGACACATGATTACAATACAACCCCTTCATCCATCCAGTTATAGTTCCCCACTTTATAAAAATCACTACACTAACCTCATTAAACCTAAAATACTTCATACCTTCAAAAAAGGATCAACGGTGTTATCACCAGCTACTCCACTAAAACAACACTTCACATAACTGTACTACTGAATCTACTACTAGCAGATGACATTCACTCCAACATTGGACTCTGTCAACAAGTTACTCTACAAACAGTAAATCAACCCTGCCTGAAAACCTAAACGTTTCTCCCAGTAAAATAAGAAATAGCAACAAAAAATCAATCTATTCCAATATGAACCTCATATGCATTGTACGCAAAATTTCAGAACTCCACACAAGGATAAAATATCATTCCCTTGACATAACAGCAATAGCAGAATCCTGCTAAAACTTAATTTCAATACCTCCTCCCCTCAGTTTTAACATCCTTAGAGCTGGTAGATTAAATACAAAAGCAGGAGGAATAGCTATAAAGTACTACAGCATCACCTTTCCCATGTACCATACCTTCCTTCCACAATGCAGAACTAAATATCCTAAAACTAAACACACAAACAAAATGTATGTCAATCCTTTATATCCCACCTGAAGATAGAAGCAGCACATTGGAAGATATCCTAGTCTATCTGATAATGTACACACCAAGACAATTATACTAGGTGATGTTGACATTAACTGGTCAAGTCTCACCTCCAAAATAACGTCTAGTATAAACACGCACAATTTCTCCCAACCTATCAGTGATCCTAACAGAATCAACTTGAAAATGGTAAAACTACCCCCCTGAACTGGTTACTAACAGTCACCCTAACAATAAAAGCTCCCCTGGCACCTAAGCAAGTATTGCTAGTGACCACCTGCCCATAAATGCTACAAGAGGAAGCCATACTTCTCCCAAGAAACATACATATAAATCCTCTTGCAGCATGATCAACTGACTCAAGACTTAACACCTCACTACAATCTCACAACAGGAGTATCCTAAAAATCCTTCCACTAGATGAGGATGTTGTCTATTTTAATAAGATATTTATGGAACTACTAAACAGCATGCCCCCTTAGACTTAAAAATGAGTTCAAAATAACCCAACTCCTTGGCTCACCCCTACCTCCAGGAAATTAAAGATGAATAGAGATAAAACCTGGAATGCATGACTTGGGAAATTAACGAGGAATAGAGATAAAACAAACCTGCAAGGCATGTCTCAAATAAGACAGAAAACAATCTTCAACAATAAATACGTACAAAATAAACACAAATGCCAGATCAAACTTTAGATGTTATTACTACAATTCTGAGCCACCATATCTAAAATACTATATCACGGCTCAAATGGACAAGCAAACTCCAACCCCTACTGCTCACTGGAAGAAAACAGCGAAGGCTTTCAATGATCACCTTATCTGTAGCACTGCTAAATTACTTCACAATACAACTCAAAAACAAATTGACCTCCTTCAATAGTCTAACTGCATCCCACTCAGCATCACTTCCCAATTCCATCAATACTCACTTTTCAACCAGTATCCACCATAACAATTCAAGAGATACTTCAAACAAATTAAACCAAGTACACTAGTTCCAGATGTAATTCTTGAGTTCCTAAAAATAGCAGCCAGCTCAATTTCCTTTACAGTATCCATTCTCAGAAACAGGTCTATTTGGGAATTACATGCCCCAGCCATATGTTTAAAAAAAAAAAAAAAAAAAAAAAAAAATCACATCATCCCACTTCACAGGTAAGGCAAGTTCAATGATATATACAACTTTAAATCCATTGTCATTCTCTCCCTTCTTTCGAAAACCCTTGAAAAATGCATTCATAATCAATGACTCATTTACAAATTAACAACCTCCTTACCCCGATGCACCATGGTTTCAGACCAGGGCATAGCACTATCACATCTATCCTAAACTTCACCAACACTACTAACCTAGCCAGACACAAAGGACAACTGGTTTCTGCCATGTTTCTGGATCTGTCCAGGACCTTCAATACTGCTTCACATAGCTTACTTTTAGAACAATTCTCTTCACTAGGCCTGTCAAACACCTCCATCAATTGGTTCTCCAGCTACTTTTCCAATAGACTCCAGTCTGTTAAATGGATTAATTCTTGCTCATCCTTCCTACCCATCAGAAACAGGAGTTCACCAAGGTTCCATACTGGGGCCACTACTTTTCAACATGTTTATCAACAACCTACACTCCCCGCCATATGTCAAGCATCCCTCATACAATATGCTGATGGCTTCCACATTAATCTGTCCCGTCAGTAACCCAGGTGCACTACATTATATCACCCAACAATCATTTTCATCAGCTGAAAGCTGGTTAGTAACTCCCAGATTTAACTCAATCCAAAAAACAGCTGCTATTATTCCTCCCAAAAGCCCAACAAAATTTCTCAATAAATGCATTTGATAATACCCCTAAAGAAGTTACCAGGCATGACAATTGATGGTAACCTGTTACACATGCAAGTCAAATTTCAGGTTACCAAGCAAAAACAAAAACACTAAAATTTAGGGGTATTCTACAGAAGAAAAAAGCTACTTAACTGATTTGTCCAGGAAATTCCTGGCCTCTCCACTCTTTACTATATAGCTCCCCAGTACTGCTTAACCTTCAAGTTTCCCATCCAAAATAAACTAAGCCAGTGCTAAAATAAAACAAAATTTGTCACAAACTCATCAAACAAAACTCCAGCACTGCTTAGACCTTAAACAGCTCGATTAGTTTGAATTACCCAAGCAACTCACTTATACCCAAATACTCCTGGTTCACAAATTATTATACAAACCAGAACAAAGCAAAGCACTACTACACTCACTGCATGCATACACCCCTGCTATGCCACTTCGATCTGAAAACAAAATGCTCCTCACCATCTACAAACCACACCTGTCAGCAGGAGCCTCTCTGTTCCAGCTACGTAGCCCATTCCTGGAACTCTTTACAATTTCAAGACCAATCAAAAATATATCTGACATCAGTAACTGTACCTGCACAACCCTCAAAACAAATGCACGACCACCTACTTACTATACCTATGCTATTCTCACTCTGAAGTCACTAACACCTCCATATCTTAGCAGGCAGTAATGGCCTAACATCAAAAGAAGCTCTCACTTTAATGATACCATACTACTAATGTATACTGTTCTACCTCTTCAGCAGACACTTGCTAGTATGTTATTTCCTCTGGTGTCCTTCTATAGCATTCTCATTGCTCATATAATAATCAACTCTCTGTCCATGCCCTTAGTTTTCCTTCCTGCACATCACTTCTCATCTCCTTTTATTACTCTATTTTGGCAGCAGAATATTATTTCTTACCACCATATATTATCAGAAATACACTCAATATTTTGAGTAGCTATAGAGTTTACTTGACTCAGGTTATCTATTTCTGCGAACTGCCTTGCAACTTGCAGTACTATTGTGTTCTTGATTACAATTTATCCTAGCAATATTCTGTAAGTTTATTTTAGTCTGTTGTAGGGGCTCTAATCCCTTGTATACTAGGTACACCTCAATCTATTTTAAACTATTTTACCTATTGTGGAGATTTTCTCCCTTTGTATATAGTTACTTATCTACTGTAAAATGTTTTTGTGTGTGTTTTGTGAAGCTTTTCTCAACTCTTTGCAAAATATTTAATCTGTTGCTGGGCTTTTCTCCCATTATATATAAATTACTCATCAAAATATTTTTGAATCTGTTGTGGGGCTTTTCTCCCCAAGGCTCTGCTGAAAACAGGCCATTGGCTCAGTCACACCTTCCCGGTTACCAAAGGACAAATAAATAAATTTATAGACGGGACACATATCAGCTGATGGGGGAGGGAGGTTAAGGCCCCTAACCAGAAAAGCCCTGATAAGTCTTCCATAACGGTCTCTCACCCGATAGGCTGACTAATCATATGAGGGCTGATAGCTAGCAGGCAATGAGGGAATTAATAAAAAATCAAATTCCCAGCTGGAAATATACTATACTTTGGAGACCTCACATGCACAATACTCCAAGAAAAGTTTAACAATTAAAGGTGCCCAGAAAAAACAGTGTAAATGTGTATGGTGATAGTTAATAAATGACTAATAAGGGGTGCGAACGATCCAAATTCTGGGACAAATATCTTGAGAAGATGGAACCTAGAAGTCTTGGCAGATGCTGTGAAATTATGACACTTGGTAAAGTAACATTTTCTAGAAGAATATTTAGTGATCACAACCTTAAATAAAGCTTTGCAGAATCTCCACAGGTAAAGCAGCTTTTTGTTGGATTGAATGGTAATCGACCTATGTTGTAAGCTCTAGACAGGAGATTTAGATTCACTGAAGAAACAACATCAAAGAATTTCTCTGAGGTTCAGGGACTGGGAGAATGAAATGGGCTTTGTTCTGCTCTGCAATGCGCTCAGTATCAAGGGGCTGGAGGGGGTATGATCATACCTCTCAACCTGGAAACATAAAAAATCTGGACAAAGGCCCATGGAAAATAGGTACAAATCTGTACGCTGAATAACATGACATTTGCATACATAATTATATAACTACGCCCACCCCAACTGAATTGTGGGATACCAGCTTTCAAACGTAATCTGAAGAACATTAAAACAAAAACAACTGGCAACTTCACTGAAGACTGAATCCACAAAGTTTAATTAAGCGCTTTACGTCTAAATACTTCTTTGAACTTCATCAGATATTAACATTTACAAAATCAAGTTTAAATAGCCATGTTTAGCCATGATTAAACAGCTGGTCTCTCCATCTTAAAATTTAAAGGAACAGTAGTTAAAATAACATTGTGAACATAATATGCATTTTCCTGTTCTTTAAAACTGACTTATTTAACAAGAAAATTAATATTTTTACTGCAGTGAAAATCATATACGAAAATTGTGTAAAAATGTAGAGTCTCTCCTCATTTATCAAAAAACTTGAGCGTGATCGCCAGCAATACCAGAACAGTACAGCATATCCACGCCCATCAGTTGCACAAGTGTGGAAGGGGCGGGCTAGCGCAAATTCAAATCAACCACATAGTGTAACAGGAAGTCAGGAGTACATGCAGAGGGGCAGGCATTTACAAAATGCAATGGCGAACAACAGTTCTGAACGCTTGGTTCAGCAGGATGTTACAGAACTACAGGACAGCAGTTCTGATGCTCCCAATAACCAGTATGAGGGTCCGAGAAGAAGTGAGCATATACAAAACCGGAATGGTCAGCAGAATCTTACCAACAATCAACAGAATAATAATTATCAGGGTTTTTCGAGGGGAGGCCAGCAAAACAGATGGAACCAGAGGAAAAAGCACAACAAATGGAAGTAACAGAGAATTTGGAAAACAACACTACAGGAATGCTAGCTATAATTTTGAATATGGAAGGTGACTTTTTTGTTTATAACTTCTCAACATTGGATATTTCTGTTGAGATGGCTAACACCTTAGCTAAAGGAATGACTTTTACACCAGCTAGGAGAATGGAGATATCTAACAGCATTCTTGATTTGAAACTGTATGTTAGGAAACTTAATTTAAAATTGTTACTGGGCAACACAGTTGTACAATCACAAGCACAATATAGAATATCAAGTACGTACAATCCCCCTTTGCACAATTTGTTACATACATTTGAAAAGATAATGTGAAATAGACATGAGAACATACCAAAAGGAAAATAGATTCAGGGATTATGAGTATAATTTAACTAAAGATGAGCAAGCATGGTTCAACTTGATAAGTTCAGCTAAGGTACGTGTTATGAAGCCCGACAAAGGTGGAGGCCTTGTATTTATGGATTTGGATGACTATGAAACTAAAACAGAATCAATGTTAGTTTCCAGTTCATATCAGAAAGCATCCCTTAATGAATACAACACAGCTAATGAACGTATCAAAATCTACATTAACGATTATTCATAGAGGGAAAGATAGACATAGATATGTACAACTACATGATATTAACACCAGTGGCACCCACAATGTTTAGGGTCCCCAAAATCCATAAATGTTTATTTGACCCTCCACTCAGACCTATAGGTGATGGTAGGAATTCTGCCACATATGCATGTGCTCAAGCGATAGACAAAATACTTAAAAATCCTGCAAAAAATTAATGAATTCAAGTATGACAAACAGTACAACTTCCTTACAGTAGACGTAAATGACTTATATACGTCAATGCCACAAGCACTGGACATAGGGTGGGTTAGTCAATTACTAAGGAAGAAAGGGGCTCCCCAGAATGACATCAGTCTAATGGAAGAACTTCTAGACATAGTTCTATCCCACAATTACATTTATTTTAAAGGAAACTATTACCTGCAAAAAAGCGGAGTAGCCATGGATTCCCCCTGTGGCTCTAGCTTCACGAATTTGGTTATGAGTTACTGGGAACATCAATTTGTAGTCAATAAGGAAGGAATAGCCTCAAAAATAATTTATTTTACATGCTATTTGGATGACATCTTTTTACTAATAAAAGGGGAACATGAAGAGGCAAAAAAGTCTCATTGATTATTTTAATGAGACTTCAGACTTCTTAGTGTTTACATATAATTTTGACCCACATGAAATAGCATTCTTAGATGTCCAACTTACCAACAATTATGCTGAAAAGAGATACCAAGCAAAAATTTATAGGAAACCATCATATTCAAACACATTCTTGTCCTATACAAGTGCACACCCTTACCACCAAAACAGATTGGTGGTAAAGGGCCAATTAGTAAGGGCTGCCAGAATGGTGTCTACAGATGAGGACTTCCATAGTGAGTGCCAGTTCTTGAAGAAATTATTCACAAAAAGAGCATACCCGAGTACTTTGATTGACAAACTAATAGAAGAAGTTGTGGAGAAAAGAATTAATGGTGTGTACATACCCATTCTGAGTATACAACACCCTACTGGGTTGAATGACTATTCTATGAATGATAGTCAGGTTGATATGGAAAACCAGGTCCAGGACACAATCATTGGGGCAGGTACGAACCAAACTGATTTCACGATGAGCTATATTACAACTTTTAACCTTGATTATCGTCACATAAAAAACATACTAATAAAAAATTGGAATATCCTGTTAGAAGACAAACTAATAGTGGACAAATTGGGTACAGAACCAAGATTCATTACTAGGAAGGGTAGAACACTCAAGAATATATTTGAAGGTGAGTGCAGGATCCAATCATATGCAACAGGGATGAAACAATGTGGTAGTTGCCCCTATTGCAAATACATTCATGTAGGTGCATCACTGCACATAAACAACACACATTTGAGTAACAGAAGAAAAGTTAATTACAACTCCAAAATGAATGTATATGTGGCTAAATGTCAAAATTGTGATTAATTCTAAGTCGGTAAAACCGAGCGTAGAATGAGAGACCGCATATACGAACATATATATATTGTATTAATAAACACAAACTGGACAATGCTTTAGCAAAGCACATAGAACAATATCCAGAACATGCATTTAAATTCTGGATACTTGATCAAGTGGACAGTAATCCAAGAGGGGGTCCATTTACTTTATTATTAGAAAAGTTGGAATTGCTCTGGCAAATTCGTCTCAATGCTTATAACTTTCCAGGATTGAACGAAATGTGTTCTTTCACATGCTGTTTAAAACTGAAAAGCTTAATGAGATGAAATACTGTAATAACAACATTATAGAAATTATGTTTTACTTATTAATTTTTTACTTGATAATGTTTATAATGTAAGGTTAGATAAATGAGAAGACTCTCTACATTTTTACACAATTTTCGTATATGATTTTCACCATATTGCTGTTGCGATAAATGTATTCATTTGCTTGTTAAATAAGGCAGTTTTAAAGAACAGGAAAATGCATATTATGTTCACAATGTTATTTTAACTACTGTTCCTTTAAATTATAAAATGGAGAGACCATCTGACTTTCATCATGGTTAAACATGACTAAACTTGATTTTTGTAAATGTTAGTACCTGATGAAGTTCAAAGAAGTATTTGGACAAAAAGCACTTCATTAAACTTTGTGGATTTAGCCTTCAGTGAAGTTGCCATTTGTTTTTGTTTTAATTTCTCAGTTTTTTGTATCTTGGATTTTGTAACCTGAAGAACAGACAACCAAAATATGGCCCCAGAGTCCCCCGCAGCCATTCCAATGTCCCATTACTTGGCTATGACGTGGTTATTTCGGCCCATTTACCATAAACACTAATGTGCATACTGCTTTATTTCTACAATGATTATTTGGATTTCATTTAAAACTTTTATTTTACATTTTATAGCACAAACACTAACAGACATCTGCTAAACAAAGCAATACAGTCTCACAATGAAAATACACTTAGCATTAAAACTTGCCTGCACTTGAAACTCACAGTCATTGAAACCCACATTCAAAGAAAATGCATATGGCCAGTGGTGGATAAAGATTACCTTTGGGCTGTTTTCAAATCATAGGCCTCTTGCACACGAAACATACATATGTCCTTTGATACGCCTTCCTGACTGTATTAAATTATATTCCTTGTATAATGTAGTACACTTGTTAGAGCGCGTTTTAAATTTGTTTTGAACATGTTTCCAGTAAGCAATGAAACAAAATGCATGTACCAATAATGACAAAACTGCCCAATTCAGAATATTTCCATCATAAAAGTCAGCTCAAACTTCTACAATCCACCAGTATCAGTAAATATGCACAACATCTGCAGAAGTAAAAGTCATCTAAATAATTTCACATGAAAGAGATCTGTAACTAATGAAGAGGTTGCTGCTAGCAAACAACTTTATATTTCATTGCATCATCTACAAGTGTTTGCTGCCCTTGAAGAATAAACTGCCTCTGTTACATTAAAAAATGATAAGCTAGTAATATTTCAATAGGGAATGGATGGCAAACTGATAACAGGTTCATAGTTACTAGGTAACTCCTCCAAAGGAGGACATTTTCAGGACTGCAGCATCCACCCCCTTTAAAAATACAACATAGTACAGTACCCGCAATCCAGCTACATACTGTGGGAGTAGAACCCACAGCCTTTTGCATCAAAAAGCAAGTATTCTACCTGTTGTGCTACTAACACAAATAGACTTCACACAAGCAGCACTAAACTTCTCTCCTCCTGAGGAACTATGCAGCACAACTTAAGAAATCTGGAAGAAGCCAAAATTTATTTGGGGGAAACAAAGGCCCAACACCAGGGACATATTTTAAACATTGCTTGTACAATCTTAGAAACTTTGCTATTTGTTAGAATACCGTGTTTTGTGTTATCATGCATTTCCTGAAAGATAGCCATTTAAGTTTCAGTCTTCCTATTATTGTTTAGTGAATTCTCACTAATGTGCTAGAAAACCACAAACACACCCCTTTGCCTAGTAGTTAAGCAGATCAACGGTTGCAGAAGATAAACTGAGAAGGGCCCAACAAAGGTTAATGCACTTATGAACAGCAGCAGATAAAACTTTCCAAACACAGCAGCAAGTAAAGTGAAACGGAACTTATGAATGCAGCTTGCCCAGCAGATAACATAAAACCTGAAATGCACAGACTTCTGATAAAGTAATTGCACATAAACTGAAATGGGACTTACGAATGTATCTCAGCAGCAACTTGCCCAGCAGATAAAATAAACAAAAACCTGAAACTCACGGACATATGCTAAATTAATTGCACACAAAGTGAAAGCTTACACACCAATGGTAAATGCCACAGACGTACGAATGGAGTTGATAAAACTTGCTGAAATAAGCAGATAAACTGAAATGGTGAAACTTGTACACACACTTGCCCAGTAGTTAAAAATAGAGAGAAACTGAAAAAGAAGTTATGTCCTTACCATAACGTTCCATGTGGAGTGTTCATCTCGCCTTTGTTCTTACACATGGGTTCGGAGCCGATCCTCGGCTCCGTGTCGGCCGCTTGCAAGCTCTGCATCGAGAAGAAGCTCGAGACAACCTAATACCCACAATCCCCCTCTGCCTTTACCTCAGATCTAGTTTGCAAGCAAACCAGCAGTCAGAGAGAGAAACACTCATGCCAATATCACATATGCACAGAAAATAAGAGTCTATATATATACATATATATATATATATATATATACATACATGTCAACCATATATACAACAACTGCAATGCAGAAGCATAATGCCCCAGACCAGGCACCAAACTGAACGTTCTTCCTAAGGGTGGGAGGGTGGGAATGTAAGAACAAAGGCGAGATGAACACTCCACATGGAACGTTATGGTAAGGACATAACTTCTTTATGTGATAGTGTTCAATCTCGCCGTTTGTTCTTACACATGGGTAGCGTCCCTAGCTCCTTGTCCCTGAGGAACTCACGGAAGGACGTCCTTGAGCACAGTGGAACCAAAGGTTGCCCTGTCCCTAGAAACCTTGTCTACCTTATAATGAGAAATGAATGTATGTGGTTTAGACCAAGTAGCAGCCGCACAAATAGCGTCTAGTGGTAGGCGAGCTGCATGAGCCAGGGATGTAGACACTGACCTTGTGGAATGTCCTTTGGGTTTGTGCAAAAGAGTTTGATCTGAAGAATCATAGACATAGATGATACAATCAGTTAACCACTTAGAAAGAGTTCTTTTAGTAACCGCTACTCCTTTTCTGTTATCAGCAAAGGCTACAAAAAGTTGATCAGATTTTCTGTGATCTTTTGTTCTATCCAAGTAAAACCTTAGTTGTCTGTGGACATCTAATTTGTGTAACATATACTCCATTTTATTGGAGTGATTCTTGAAGAAAGTGGGTAATTCAATGGACTGATTAATATTGTTAATAGAACAAACTTTAGGAAGGAAGGATGAATTAGTGCTGAAGAGAAACTCTGTCAGAGTGAAAGATCAAATAAGGGTGTTTAATGGAGAGAGCTTGAAGTTCAGATACTCGCCTAGCGGATGTAATGGCTACCAAAAAGAGAGTCTTCCATGACAAAAATTTCAATGGGCAAGAGGAGGCTGGTTCAAAGGGGGGCAGCATCAACTTAGATAATAATAAGTTTAGACTCCAAGGTGACGTAGGAGATCTAATTGGTAGTCTAATATGAAAAGACCCTTTTAAAAAGGCTTTACAAAGTCTGTGGGCCATAACAGGAGCCCCACATTCTTCCACATGGAAATTAGAAATGGCAGCCAATTGAACTCTTAATGTGGCAGGAGAAGCACCCTGATGGAACAATTCTGTTAAAAGCTCTAATATTTTATTCAAAGGAGCTATAACAGGGTCCACTTGCTGTGTATTTGCCCAGAATACAAAGCGCTTCCATTTACTAGTATATGTTTTAGTAGTGGAAGCTTTATGAGAAGCCACTAATATATTCTGAACTGCAGGTGAAAGGAGGTCAGACCTGGCTAAGTTGGGAATTGGAGCAGCCAAGCTGCTAAATGGAGGGACAAGAGCGAGGGGTGGGGAGCCCCTGACGAGTGAGTCAATAGATCTGGCTCTGGGTCCAGGATCCAGGGTCCCCGAATGCAGTGTGTCATGAGGAAGGGGAACCAAATTTGACGAGACCAGAATGGGGCAATGAGGATTATTGTCCTGTGTAGGTTGTTGGTTGGCTTTCTGGAGAAACTTTGTGATCAGGGGGAAGGGAGGAAATGCGTACAGGAGACCCGGGGGCCAATCGTGAATCAGTGCGTCCCTGGGGACTTCCCCTGGAGGGGGTAATAGGGCAAAGTAGCTCCTGCATTTGGCATTCATTGGAGACGCAAATAGATCGCAGGAAGGCTGGCCCCACGTGCGAAAAATCTTTTTCGCAACTGACTGTTTTAGGGACCACTCGTGCAGTAACAGTATTGCTCTGCTCAGCCTGTTGGCTATGACGTTGGATGACCCCGGGATGTGCGTTGCTATCAGAAAGCGACCCGTGGACTCCGCCCATTGCCAGATTCTCATGGCCTCTCTGCATAGCTGATAGGACTTGGTTCCCTCTTGCTTGTTTATGTACCAGACTACAGACATGTTGTCCGTCTGAACTGCAATAGTTCCCAGAGGAAGAAGGGGAGCAAAGTGTTGCAACGCTAGAAACACTGCCTCAACTCTAGAACATTGATGTGCAGATTGTACTCTAAATTGGTCCATTCGCCTTGGACTGTCTGTCCCTGAAAGATGCCCCCCCACCCTATCAGGGAAGCATCCGTGGTCACCGTAGCTGTCGGCGTGGGTAGCACAAATGGTCTCCCCTTGGAAAGGTTGCAAGTCTGAAGCCACCAGTTTAGGTGTGATTTGCATGTGTTCGTTATAAGAATCTCGTGTGTCAGAGGTAGTTGTTGGAACGACCATTGTGCAAACAGTAGCCATTGTAGGACTCTCATGTGCAGTCTTCCCAAGGGTATTGCAATAAGAGAAGCTGACATGAGTCCCAAAACCTTCAGTACCAGTTTTGCTGGGGATTTCCTGGACAAAAGAAGAAGACGATGTGAGTCTGAAGTGAAAGTATCCTTTCTGGAGGAAGTCTTAGAATTAACTGATGTGTATCTAATTCCGCTCCTATGAATAAGATACGCTGTGATGGCTGTAGTAAGGATTTTCCGAAGTTTACGGAAATTCCAAGGTGAACACACAGTTGAAGAGTGTAGTCTCTGGCCTGTACTAGTTGACGCTGGGTGGTGGCAGAAAGGAGCCAGTCGTCCAGATACGGAAACACCTGGAATCCTAGGCGTCTCAAGTGAGATGCTACCACTGCCATGCATTTGGTGAAGACCCTGGGGGCTGAGGTCAGACCAAAGGGCAGGGCTCGAAACTGAAAGTGACTGGCACCCAGCGGAAGCGCAAATGATCTCTGGATGCCCTGGCCATTTTGATGTGGTAGTATGCATCCTTCAGATCTATTGAGCACATCCAGTCGTCCTTCTGTAAGAATGGAAGGATCGATTGAAGCGTGACCATTCGAACTTTTCTTTCTTGACGAAGGTATTGAGGTCGCTTAGGTCCAGAATGGGCCTCCAGTCCCCTGTTTTCTTTGGAACTAAAAGAACCTTGAGTAAGTTCCGAATCCTCTTTGGTCCGCTGGGACTGGTTGGATGACTCTTTTTCTAGCAGCTTTGAAATTTCTATAGCTGCTGGCTCTCGCAGATGGGGCGCACATCTGGGAGTCTTTTCTTTGGAATGGGATAGGATAGAAATGGTATATTGTAACCTCTGGTAACCACGCTTTTACCCACTTGTCTGTAGTTATGTTTTGCCAGGCCTGAGGGTATAAAGCTAAGCGACCCGACCGCCTCCAGAGCAGGACAGTCGGGCCTCCTCTCAGGAGTGCTGGAAAGGTTTACCAGGAGTGTATCCCTGTCACCTTGATTCTGCGGACCCCTCTGCCGCCAGGGCGGCGTCTTCCACCTCTGCCCCTCCTCTGCCTCTAGAAGGGCATCACCCTGTGTGCCTGGGAAAGATCCTTGGGGTTCTCAAACCACATTTTTCCACCACGTTGCCCTTTGGGGTACGGTCTGGATGGGGTGGAAAAACGGACTCCGACAGCAGACAGAGTCTTTCCCTCCTGCTCACACCGGGTAAGGGTCTCCTTTACTTTGGGGCCAAAAAGAGTGGCACCGTCAAATGGGGCGTTAGTAAAGGAAGACTTGAAGGCTTCCGCAAATGAACATAAGCGCATCCAGGATTGTCTGCGAAGAGCAATCGCTGAAGCTGCTGCCCTACTCGAACCTTCGGCTGCGTAAGAGATCAGCCTCATGGACGAGTTCACAATGGATGTAAGGGTATTAAGTTGCGCTGTCACTTTCTCTGAGACAGCAGCATCTGTAGTACCCTGGAGGGTATCTCCCAACTCTTTGACTAGATCCCTCTGTAAGCGTGTAAAATGAGTCAAATAGTTCAGGGAACGCATAGAAAAAGCCGCTGAACTAAAAATGCGCTTCCCGTATCTGTCCATAGTCCTAGAATCTCTGTTAGGCGGATGGACAGATGAGGAAGACTCCGACATCTCCTTTTTCATGGCCGCTGCCACCACCATGGCGTCTACTGGAACTCCTTTAGTGAGGCAAGCCTTGTCTTGGGGTGCAGTGATGTACTTATTAGGCTTCCTAGGGACCGGTTCCACTGTGTCAGGTGTCTCCCATGCCCTTCGAGCAATCAACTCCATTAACTCATCGAAGGGCGGAGTGACCCAGGAGGAGGAAGGGCGAGCACCAAATGCCTTCAGCAAGACTGACTCATCCTCAGAAGGGGGAAGGGACTGCCAATCACCTCTCTGCTTCAGGATCTCCAAGATGTCAGAAAAGGAGACATCTTCTGAAGGTGACTTTGGGGACCCTTCTGACTCATCCAAGTCAGTATCGGATGTTAAAGATTCTTGTGGAGAATCTAAGTGTCTCCTCTTACACAATCTTTTCCTAGGGACGTCTTCGGGGGGAGCATCCGAAGAAGCCTCCGAGGAAGAGGGGGCACCCTCCAGGGGTGGCTGAGACACCGGTGCTCGACGCTTGGATGCGGCCGTTGGTGCAGAGGAAGATAACAGTCCCTTATGGGGAGGAGAGGCTGCTTCTACTGATGTGGTTGTCTGGGTAGACAACACCTTCCTCATGAGATCGAAGGCCCCCGGATCCCGAGTCGAAGAATCTCCCGGTTCCGAAGAAATGGGAAGAATCCCCGAGACAGGCACCGAAGGCATCGACCCCGAGGACGGAGCCGAATCGATCCGCGCCGAGGCCCGAGGGGGAGAGTCGGAACCGAAACGTCGGTTCGACTCTCGGCCCCGGAACCAAGGACAGATCGTCGGCTCCGAGACTCCGGTACCGGATCCGACGGAGTCGAGGTGAAAAGAGCAGACCGAGAAAAAGACGGTTCTGGCCCCGAGGGTTCCACAATCAGTAGATCAACCTCTTCCGGCTCCAAAGACTGGACAGGTCTCGGAGGAGGAATGGATGGAGACAATGGGAGGCCTTCAAGTTTCGACACCAACTGGGTGGAAACCGAAATAAGCTTGGATAGGGCCGAATGTTCCAATAACTTCTGCACCACACGGTCCACATCGATATCGGAGAGCTTAGAACGGGTCGAAGGGACCGAAGACGGAGCCGACCTCAATAGTGTCGAGGGAGGGAGCTCCATCACCGGTTCCAAGACTCGAGGCTCGGAAACTGCCAACAGTTGAACACTCGGCTCCGAAGTCTGTGGAACTGGTGATCTAACTTTACTCGAAGAGCTCGGAGCCGATGACCTGGGCTCTGACGTCTTCGATTCCTTCGAGGATTTGGATGCCTGGTCTGAAGCATCCAGAGCCTCCTGAAAGGAAGGTTTTAATAACCCCCTGTCCATGAGTTTCCTGTGCCTATCTGTCATGACCCTCCCACTAAAAGAGTGACAAACTGAACAGTCCTCTTGTAAGTGGAGAGGGCCAAGGCAGTAGACACAGGAACTATGGTTGTCAGTAACTGACATTTTTTGGCCACACTGGCAACGTTTAAAACCTGATTTAATTTTCTCAGACATCTTAAGAAGAAACAGGTAAAGAGAAAAAGGTCAAGTCCAGTAGAGTGACAAATCCAGTAAATATGTCGAATCCGATAATACAAGTCAGTCTGGTTGTCAAATTCAAGTAAGGGGTGGTAGGCCCCGAAAAACTCTAATAAGTTTAATTAAACTTAACGGTACCGAGTATTTCTACCTTACCACACACACATACACTATGTCACCAAATAGTACTTTAGAATAAATTTTTCCTGAAAAATAACAATAATAAAAGTTATTTCTTATCTGAAGTTGCTCGAGCTCGATCCCAGTGATGCGAACGCAGCAGCGGCAAACTAGATCTGAGGTAAAGGCAGAGGGGGATTGTGGGTATTAGGTTGTCTCGAGCTTCTTCTCGATGCAGAGCTTGCAAGCGGCCGACACGGAGCCGAGGATCGGCTCCGAACCCATGTGTAAGAACAAACGGCGAGATTGAACACTATCACATCAATGGTTACAGCTCAGCAGCAGATAAACATAAAATTTGTCTTGCACACTTGCCCAGCAGGTAAACTGCGCAACACTTTGCCATGCACAGACTTCTGATAAATTATTTATTTATTTATTTATTTATTTATCATTTGTTGACCGGGAAGTCCGACTAGGTTCCACAGAGCCCGTTTTCAGCGGAGGCCCGGGGAGAAATGCTCCAGATTAAATGCACAGCAGAAGATTACATACCAATGTTTAATGACACAGTCTTACGAATGCAGCAGATAAAACCTTGCAGCTCAGCAGATAAAACTTGCTGAAATGAGCAGATAAACTGAAACAGCACAGATAAAACCTGCACACACACTTGCCCAGTAGTTAAAAATAAAGAGAGAGAGAAACTGAACAATGGTTACAAGCTCAGCAGCAGATAAAACATAAAACTTGCACACTTGCCAGCAGATACGAGAGAGAGATAAGTGAGCAGGTAAACTGAAACGGCCCAACAATGGTTAATGCACTAATGAACAGCTCAGCAGCAGATAAACTTGCACACGCACACTTGCCCAGCAGGTAAACTGAAACGGGATTTATGAATGCAGACAGTCCAGCTCAGCAGCAACTTGCACACTTCCCCAGCAGATAAAATAAAGAAAAACTGAAATGGCCTGAATGCATGGACTTCTGATAAATTAATTGCACACTGAAATCTTATGGGCCTGTTTCTTACCTGGAGGGTGGGACTTGATGTGGGCAGATATGCACATCTGCCGCCATTGCTGTTTATATTCCCTACTTCCCTCAAGTCCAACAGGCAGCAGCTGATGTCATCATGCACGGTCCTGTATGTGAGTGATGGGTGGTGACATCAGCCATAAATTTAAAGTGGTAAACTGATAATATATATATAAAAAAAAAGACCAGGAAATTAAGGGGGCCACTCGAGAATTCGTGGCACCCCAACATTTTGCCCTCAAAACTGGTAAATACAGAGGAATGCGGTACGGTTGAGAGGTCTGAGTATGATTACACATTAGGCCTTGATTCCATCTTAAGGGAAAAAGCATCTGTTGCCCAAGTCCCATCACATGGAATCTTTGTGAATTCTCTTGCAAAACAAACAGCAAGCTGTTGCTCATACCACCCCCATTTACTACGGTGTCAAAACAGTGGCTCCATTTTCTATTTGTGTGCCAATGACATTTTCTTATGCAGCTTGTCTGCTGATACAGTGAGGTGACCTGTGACATATACTGCTTGGAAAGAACTGTTATTCTGCAAAATCTACTCTCAAATGTTTAGGAAAAGATCGAAAAGTTGTAAGGAATGTGTGTGTCACCCTGTCTGATCAGACACCACACTTACTGTGCACTGCCAGTCTAAATCAAAACACGACCTTGCGTAAGAATGTTGAGGAACGCCTTCATGGCCAGCCAGTCTCTTCACATATTCTGAAAGTTCCAAGTACCGTGAAGAGATGGGGACTGGAAATGGCCTCCCCAAGTATGAGGCATCAGTCACAATAATCTGAGAGAATGACTAAGGCACAAGATATTTTCCTTTTTCAAAAGCTCTCAAGATCTGACCACCAAGTTATATCTTTATTTGTGTACTTATTAACCGGGATACAGTACTCATCAATAGTGACCAATTTCAGTCTCAGCCAGGAGCACACATAGCAAAGACCATAGTATTCAAAGTGCATGCAAAGTTTTCTATATTGTAGAATTAGATTACTATGAAACAAATTTAAATAATGTACATTAATCATGAATACCATACAATGAAAAAAGGTACCCAGTGATGGAAGGAGATTATGCATCACATAAGCAAATAGTGACATAAGGAGTAAGATGTACAAATTTACAAAACTAAATAGCAGGGATATGTGGTGAGGGTGGGCTATGAGGGTAGGTAAAGAACAAGGGAAAAGGGGTAGGAGTAGTGCTTTCTGTGAGAAATAATGTCTTACAGAAAAAAAATCTTACAGTATGGGATTAGATAACACTGAGGACGAAAGGCAAGTTAGGTTATGTGATACAATTCTACACAAAAGCATTTTAACATCGCAATTTAAGTTGATAGAAGAAACTGGGATATGAGGTAATGTGTTTTAGATGAGCAGGGAGGGACTCCCATAATTTGGGTCCAGTGCAGAAGAAGCTGAGATCAGGGTAGTGACATTTAATAGTGGGTGTGTATAGCCTGGAGCCAGAGTGAGACTGATTTCTTAGGTTATAGGATAGTGTTTTTGTAATGAGTTTAGCTACTACGGAAAGACTGGGTTGACATGCAATAATGTAAACAGCTGGAAGAATAGCAAGAGATTAGCTATATGTCTGACTGCTAACCATTTACACACACTAAACTGCTAGGTGTAGAAATAGACAATAACCTGAGGTTTGACATCCACATAGCACAAACCATCAAGAAAATTAATAAAAAAACTTGGACTCCTTTACGGGAGCAAACAGTTTATGATTAAACACACCAAAGCCTCATACAGGTCCCACCACTGTCTATCCCTTAAGCAGCTCAACTGGCTTGAGTTGCCTCATATACTTTCATATACTTCTACTCAATCAACTCTCTATAGCACACAAACTGTACTACCTTCCTGAGAAAACCCCAGAACTTCAGCATCTAATTCAGCCCCACAGTCCCTCTAGAGCCTTAAGATCTAGTAACCAGAACCTCGTAACGGTATCCAACATAAAAATGATGCCGGTAAATCCCTCTTTCCCAGCACCATTGCTAAAACACTGTGTTCATTATTTTCTTTATCCAAATGGTTACTTCCTTCCCAGTGTGTGATTTCAAACCTTTTGTTCTTATTCAATCTACCTTTAAAACTATAAGCTTTGTTGTCCCTATATTGCTTCAAGCCCCTTAATAACTTTTTTGTTTTCTAGTAAACACATCTTCACATTCTGTCCACCAGTATAAAACTGTACTCATATACATCCTTATAAAATTCAAATAAATCATTTTGTATAGCCTTATTCAACTTTTCTGCATCTGCTATTAACACACCCACTTTTTTCTTTGAATATTTTAACATAAGAGCCATCATTTTAAAACCACATTTGTCAAAAACTTGATTAAATTCACTTAACATATTCATGTCATAAGAAAAAACTTCAGGCTATTTGCATACATCTAAACCTTGAAGCTACATGTTTATTTAAACATTCTTCCAAATATGCTATATCTAAATTAACATTTTTAATTCTAAGTAGTTTATTCTCAAGGTCTCTAATTCCTTCGTTAAGCGATGAAAAGAACATTAAATAAACATATTTATGAGCACACGTACCAAATAAAGAAAGAAGTTTGAACAATGCCCTTTACAAACATCTCCATATGGAGCCAAGCCACAAAGGTTTTCTTATTGGGATATACAAAAAGACCAAAAAGAAGGGGAAGGTATAGTTATAGCAGAATATGGGGTGACCTTGTCCTACAATGGCTTTAAGATATTCAATCTCAGTGGAATAGAAATTGGATTAGAACATTTTGGTCTATTTGAAAAGGGCTTTAAATGTGTTCCATCAAAGAACTTTGATGTATGTGACACCTTAATAGAGCTAAAACTGTTTGTTAGGAAATTAAAATTCTCTCTAATATTTGATCAACAACTTAGAAACAATGAAACTATCTTTAGACAGCCAAGTGTTTATAATCCACCCTTAGATCCAGCACTAAGTATTTGAAGCTGTATGTGCATCTGACATTTATGCATTGAGTAACAATAAAAATAGGGGGACCAAATGGAATTATAAACCAAATTTAACTAGTAGGGAGAAGGAAATCTTGGAAGAATGTATGGCTGATAGGGAAATGTCATAAGACCAGATAAAGGTAGGGTTACCACCTGTCCCACTTTCCCTCTTTGAGCACGTGTCCTGCAAAAAAATGTAAAAAATGGCACATGTCCTGAGATTTTTTAGGACAAAAATTTTCCTACATTTTCTTTATATCTGAAATACCTAAATGTTATAAGAAACAGAATAAACAGCTAAAATGCTACAAGAACAAGCTTTTATTTAGGCAAAAAAGTGAAGCTCTGTCCTTTGTACTGGCCGTGGGTGTGTTTTGCTCTGTAAAATCTGACGTTTCTACAAAAAAAGTCCCACTTTGGCCATTTGAAAAGGTGGCAACCCTAGATAAAGGGGGAGGAATGCTATTGACTACTCAAGTAAAATCCTGGAAATGTTACATGACATTAATATATATATATATATATATATGTTAGAAAAATATGTATTAGTAATATGCATGCTTAGTGCATTCGAGGTTTAAAAAGGGTTAATACATTTATTCTGTTCACACTGCATAAATCTGCAGAAGCTACATTCCAATCCTGTTGTGTCATATGCGCAGCTATGATGTGCTTATGCTTTGGAAATTAACAGGAAAGCATTTGATTTCTGCTAATGTCATGAAAATAATAATAGATCGTTTCACTTCTACTAATGTCATGAGATTTAAAAACAGTTATTGATTTTCTGCTTATGCTATGAGAAAAGTACATAACTGCTGAAGCTATTGATAATGAAAACAAAGGCTGCTTGAAAATATAAACCGTAGTCAGCATTACTTGTACCTAAGCTAGAAATGTACTTTGAAATGTAGCACATATATATTAGAACTGCACAAGTGAAGAATAGAAAGTTTGTAGTGAGCTAAAAATAAAGCCCCAAGGCCAGGTTGTTTTTCTCAAATGTTTTTCATAAATCCAGTCATGTCAGCAGGAAATCCAAGTAACATTTTCTATGTAACACACAGTGAGTTTTAAATCTGGACATGTCAGCAGGAAATCTAAGTAACATTTTCTATAGAATAATACAAAAAGCTGTGTCTAACTACGTCAACCATAGAAAAGTAACATTTCATAGAACTGTATAAAAGAAGCATACTGCCTACTAGTAATTTAGGCAAAATCCTGTATCTGCATGTTTTGTCTCCTTGCTGCAAGTAATAAAGGGTGCCATACCTGAACCTTACGTGAATTGGTCTTTGAAGTTTTTTCCTTTGACAGATTGGTCCTTTGGACCGGAACCCTCATTTCACCTCGGATCAGATAGGCCAGGTGGTTGAAACCATACGGAGAAGAAACCAAATCGGTTCTTCTTATTTGAAAAGCCCTCCAACTGAATTGTCGTACAAAAGAGGCCAGCCATTTTCTGATCTGCAACTGAAGGACGGGTCTCCACGAACCAGGTGATCAATCACGTAGGCTCAGGTAAAGTGAATCTACTTTTTTCTGTTTTAGATCAGGGACTAGATTTGTATTGTTTTTGTCAAGACTGTATTTTACCAGTCAGGGACAGAAAAGATTACTGTCTTGTCATAGATCAGGCGAAACAGAATAGGTAGGCAGTCATTCTGAAGAGGCTATAACAAAATCCGTGGTACCACGTTAAAAATAAGACAAGTTACATAACGATCAAAAAAGGGTACAACAAAATGGGTAATAATTGCACAAAAAGACCCCAAAATCTGCCGTTAAACGAAGACGCAAAATACATGCAGTCGCAGTGCGCTGACAATATTAAATATTATTCAAAATGGGTTAATAAATATGAATTTGACGGAAAATTAGAAAAATCCTCGCTCATCAAACTTGTCAAACAGCTCAAAACCGATTCCAATGGTCGGGTAAAAAAGCAACGCAAATTAGGAATTCCTCAGGCACACAGGTGGATTGAGGAAGTAAACCGTAGGGAACAAAAGAACAACCATTTGAAAAACAATGTTTTTAGATAAGGACAATAACTTAGTAATAGCATCTCTGCCTCCCTTACCAGAATATGAAGCAAGTGAACAGGTTAGTCCACCCCCACGATATCCTGTTGTTGCTGAAAATAGAGACATTGCAAAAGTAAAACCATTTATTAGAGATCCCATCGGGACCAGGTCTCGAATACTGGCAGGTAACTCAAATGAAGGCATTGAGTTATATCAAATGGTTAAAAATTCACAGTCTATGAGTGAAGAAGAAATATGCCCACTTATAGAAGTACCTAATCCTCAGGCAGAACAAGACGGTCAGGACCCAACTATTTTAGTGTATAGACCCTGGACTCCGGAAGATATCCAGAAAGCCACTGAGGGAATTCCCCATCCAAAAGTTAATTTTAGAAAATTCTCAGAAAATTTACAAGGAATGAGGCTGAGTTATAACTTAAACGGAGAAGAGGTAGAAAAAGTAGTTAGACAAATTGTGGGGCCAGATTGGCACATGATTAGAGGCAACTGGAATCCTCGTGATGCTGCACACAGACCCCTCCCACATAGCAGCGCAGAGCTAGCCAACAGAGTAAAAGGTCTTACAGACCGCATCTCTGAAAAATGGAAGCCTAGGGCAGACTGGACTTGCATTAACCAATGCATCCAACAAGAAGGTGAAACTACTAACCGATATTATGCCAGATTATTAGACTGTTTTAATAACCACTGTGGAATGCAGGCTCGTGAAGATCAAACACAAGATTCCCCATATGAACAGCAGTTAAAAAATGCATTTTTAAAAGGCAGTATTGCACCCATAAGCAGTTTTATTACAAAACACATGGTAGATCATCGTTCAAGCAGGATACAGCCATTACTTGAATATACTAGGCATGCCAAAAGGCATTTTAATAGCAAAAAGAAAAAGAAAGCTCAAGTATTTTCTGTAGAAGATGGAGCAGAAGTTTATGTAGTACAGTCCGGGAAAAAGGGCAAGAAAAATGCACAGGGAAACAAACAAGCTGATCAGTGATCAGAAGACTTTGAAGGGCGAAAGAAAAGGGGTGAATGTTTCAAATGCGGTAAAAAGGGACACTTGGCAAGGGATTGCAGGAAAAACAAGAAGGCAACCATGGAAGACAAGGAGGGTGAGGACTGACTATATGGTAGCCAGGAATCACTAGAAGGGGATAGCGGAGAAAGGACAAATGAGAATGTGATAGAGGGAGTAGAGGATGTGACAGACAGAAGAAATAGACGAAGTGCAGGAAGTTACTGACAATGAAGAAAATGAAATATTAGACCTAGCTTTATTGAGCCTGGAGCTCTATTTAGCAGACACAAAAATAGAAGTTATGTACTCACCATAACATTCCATCTGAGTAGATACTTCATTTGTCTGCAACCTGTGGGATTCGGATCCGACCGGCAGCTTTCCAAGCTTCAAGATCCGAGCTCCTAGCTCCTCCCCCCTACCCATGATCCCTTGCTACCAACCACATTACCTCAGATCGGTTATTTTGCCCTATAAGCTAAAAACGGAGAGAATTCTCCACAGGACAATATTTTACCGAGGTTCGGGGGATGGCAGGGGGGGTCGGTTGCAGACAAATGAAGTATCTACTCAGATGGAACGTTACGGTGAGTACATAACTTCTATATCTGAAGTAGTTACTTCATTTGACCTGCAACCTGTGGGACAGAGTCCCCAGCTTACCTAAAGGCCCTGGGTGGTCCCTACGGAAGGATATTCCGAAGCACCACAGAGCCAAAGGAAGCCCTACTTCTGGAGATCATGTCCAGTTTGTAATGAGAAATGAATGTATGGGTAGAGGACCAGGTAGCCGCTGAACAAATATCGTCAACTGGAACTCTAGACCAAAACGCTGTTGAGGTAGCCACAGACCTGGTACAGTGTGCCCGGATGGCAACCGGAGCTGGTCTCCCAATTGAAATGTATGCCTGTTTGATACACTGAGAAATCCAATTCGCTACTGTCACCTTAGAAATTGGTTTGCCCATGGCTGATTTAGCATAAGAAACAAACAACTGGTCTGACTTGCGGAAATCTTTAGTCCTGTGCAAGTAAAAACGCAGTTGCCTGTGTACATCCAATTTGTGCAATGTGTATTCACCTTTGTTTTGGAAGCTAGGAAAGAAAACAGGGAGGTTAACAGATTGATTAATGTTAGATTCTGTGGCTACCTTAGGGAGAAAGGAAGGATTAGTCCTGAGGGCAACCCTATCTTTGTGAAAAATAAGGTATGGATACTTAATGCACAAGGCTTGTAGCTCTGATACCCGCTTGGCAGAGGTAATTGCTACCAAGAAGGCTGTCTTCCAAGATAAGAACTTTAAGGGCACAGAGGCCACAGGTTCGAAAGGTGGTCCTGTTAATGCTTGTAATACCAGGGTAAGATAGCCGGTTTAATGGGAGGCTTTAAGAGGAACACGCCTTTTAGGAAGGCTTTGCATATTTTAACTGAAGCCAAAGAACTTATGCCATCTCCCACATGATAATGGGAGAAGGCTGAAAGTTTAACTTTAATGGTGGACGCACTAGCTCCTTGCTCAAAAAGGAGGGATAGAAAGTCCAGAATGGTGGGAATAGGAACCGTAAAAGGATCTAATCCCTTACCCTTTGCCCAGATGGAAAAACGTTTCCATTTACTGTTGTAGAGTTTTCTGGTGGATGGCTTATGAGCTGCCACGAGAATAGCCTTCACTAGGGAAGAGATACCAGGAGTCCTTGCCATTAACGGAACTGGATCAGCCAGGCTGTGAGCCGGAGGCTGACCAGGTTTGGAGTGTGGCATCTCGTCGGATGCGAGATTAGGTCTGGTTTGGGATCCAGAATCCAAGGGGGAGCCACACTGTGAGACTGCAGAAAGGGGAACCAGACTTGTCGAGGCCAGAATGGGGCAATGAGAATCACTTTGCTCCCCAACCGACAGGCTTTCTGGATGAATTTCATCAGAGGGAGAGGAGGATATGCATAAAGAAGACCGGGTGGCCAAGCATGAACCAAGGCGTCCCTGGGAGATTCCCCTTTGCGGGGAACTATCGCGAAGTACTCGCTGCATTTTGAATTTAGGGGAGAGGCAAAAAGGTCGCAGCAAGGTTGACCCCATTTGTGGAATATCTGTTTCGCGACCGAGGGATTCAGAGACCACTCGTAAGGGCTGAGAAACACCCAACTTAGGCTGTCTGCTAATATGTTGGTCTGTCCCGGAATGTGCGTTGCTATCAGAAAGCGGTTGGTGGAAATCGCCCATTCCCACACTCTCATGGCTTCTCGACACAGGGGGTAAGACCTGGTCCCTCCCTGTTTGTTTATGTACCAGACCACGGACATGTTGTCCGTGTGGATAGCAATAGTCCCCAGAGGTAGGAGGTGATGGAGAGCTTGCAACGCCAATAGCACTGCCCTCATCTCTAGGACATTGATATGCAATGCAGTCTCTAGAGGAGTCCACGTTCCTTGGACAGATTTCCCTGCATAATGCCCGCCCCACCCGAGACAGGAAGCGTCCGTGGTCAATGTGGCTTTGACTGGGGGAATCACAAAGAGTCTCCCTTCTTTGAGATCTTCTGCCTGCAGCCACCAAAGTAGGGAGTCCCTGCATGCCCTGCTCAGAGGAATCGGCATGTCCAAAGGATGGGTCAACAGAGACCATTGGACCTGGAGAGTCCACTGTAATACACGCATCCGCAGACGGGCATGGAGAAAAAGGCCGATTGCCGCCGACATAGATTCTAACACCCTCAGGACTAATTGCGCTGGGGGGGTTGGGTTCTGAAGAATATCCAAGACTTGGCGGTACAAACTGCTTAATCTGGTTGGTGTGAGGACCACTTTGGAGATTCGAGTGTCCAACCTGGCCCCTATGAAATCTAGGGCTTGAGATGGGCACAGGCAGGACTTCTTCAAATTGACTGAGATGCCCAACTGAACAAACAGAGATAGGGCATAGTCTCTCGCTTTAACCAGAAGATGCTTGTTGGGGGCGGTGAGGAGCCAATCGTCCAGGTAAGGGAACACCTGAATGCCCTGTTAGATTGGAGAGTGACCATCCGGAACTTTTCCTTGGGTATGAACAGGTTCAGGGACAAAAGGTCTAGAATGGATCTGAGGTCCCCCGTTTTCTTTGGCACCAAGAAGAACCTGGAGTAATAACCCGATCCGGACTGATCTGGGGGGACGGGCTGGATGGCTCTTTTTCTTAGCAACTCTGAAATTTCTTGAGTTGCGGACTCCCTTTGACGGGGTGGAACATCGGGGAGATGTTTGGGCTTGGGAGGGGGTAGCAAGAACGGTATTGTGTAATCTCTGGATATTATCTGGAGCACCCATCGATCGTTTGTAATTGACTCCCAGTTTGATAGGTGCTCCGATAGTCGCACCCCAACTGCCTCCAGAGAGGGACAGTCGGGCAAGCCCTCAGGGCTGTTGCGCGGGTCCCTCCGAGAAGGGTTCTCTAGACCCGAAGTTACGCGGGCCCCCTCTGCCTCTGGGCCGGCGTCCACCTTGTCCTCCTCTGCCTCTAGAGGACGAGTTGTCCGCAGCAGGACAGGATTGCTGAGATTTACGGAACCACAGCTTCTTTTGCCCCCTCTGATTCCTGGAGAAGGATCTTTGGGGGTTCGAGAAGTGGACTCCGACGGCCGACAGCGTCTTCCCATCCTTCTCGCTTTGGACTGGCATGTCGCGAACCGATGAGCCAAATAAGGCCGAACCATCGTAAGGGGCGTTCGCGAAGGACGCCTTGAAGGGATCCGTGAAATCGCAGAGGCGGAGCCAGGAGTGCCGTCGCAAAACTACTCCCGCTCCGCTAGCTCTAGCAGCTCCTTTCGTGGCATGGGAAAGAAGCCGCATAGATGTATTTGATATGGACTTTAGAGTGGCCATTCGGGTCTCAAAAACCTTTTTGTCTGAGACCGAGATGGACTCCGGAGGGGCTGCAGCGTATTCCTTAATTAAGTCACGCTGTAGCCTGATAGTGTGTGCCATGTAGTTCAGCGACCTTATAGCAAAGGTTGCTGAAGCAAACATCCGCTTCCCAATACGGTCCAAAGCCCGGGACTCCTTGTCCGGCGGATGGACCGAAGAACTTTCCTGGGCAAGTTCTTTCTTAGTGGCAGCCGCCACCAACATAGCATCTACTGGTGCGCCTTTGGACCAAGAAGGTCTATCAGAGGGAGGGCTGAGGACCTTATCCGGGCGTCTAAGGATAGGCTCCACGGTGTCGGGCTCCTTCCAAGCCCTGGTGGTAATTAGGTCCACCAAGGGGTCGGCTGGGGGGCACACCCAGGAGGTAGATGGGCCTGCCTCAAAGGCCTCCAGAAATACGGACTCGTCCAAGGAGGGCTTTTGGGCCGACCACCCCCCTCTTATACGCAACATCTCCATCTCCATGATGTCTCCAAATGAGACATCTTCAGGGGGTGACCTTGGGGAACCCTCCGTATCCTCCAAATCCGTATCCGTGGTAATGGACTCGGGGGAGTCCAGGTGCCTCGTTTTACACTGGTGCTTCCGAGGCACCTCTTCGGCGGGGCTGTCCGAAGAGGGCTCGTCCACCGGTTGGTGTTCCTCCCTGGGAACTAACTGGAGGCTTTGGGCAGGCTGTCCCGATGGACGGATGAGCGAAGACAGACCCTGATACAGTGGGGGCACGGGTGGATCCGAAGGCCCGGTCGGGGACCTGGATGACCTCCACAGTACCCTCTCCACTACCTCAAAAGCAGAGGGAGATTCACCATCACCAGCCTGAGAAAGTAACCTCCTCGGCTCCGAGGAAAGGATCGGGGTCGGAGCCAAAACAATCGGCTCCGAGGTAGCGGTGCGCTCCGGCCCCATTGGCGCCGAAGACACAACCACTCCCTCGGATCCGATGCTCAACCCTTGGCCCCGAGAGCTTGGATCCGACAAGCTCGAAGGTATAGTCGGCGTCGAAGACACTATCCCTGTCGGTGCCGACGTATCCCCGGATCCGAAAGGGCCTGGATCCGAAAACTCAGAGACCCGAAAATGGGTCAGAGAAGGAGCTATCGGGGCAAAAATGGGGGCTGCGCTCTCTCCCAAGGGGGGGGGGGGAGGCAAGAGCATCCCCATCTGCATCTGGGTCTGCAAAAATCTTCGCATCATCCGATCCATGTCTGCTTCGGAGATGCTTCTAGTGGACCGCGAAGAGGTAGTCGAAGCAGGCCGGGAAGGCCGCCTCGAAGACCTTGAGGGAGACCTATCCTCCTCCTCCGGAGAAAAGGAAGGTGAACGGAGCCGAGAGGATAAGGATCCGGAGACCCTCTCAGGAGATTTCAAAATCTTTTCAGGCGGAGCCGACGGATGAGACTCGGCCCGCCTCTTAGAAGTATGACCCTCTCTCTCTCTGTGCTTCTTCTTCTCCCTGTGGGAAGAAGAACCAGACTCCACAGAGCTAGTACCCGAAATGGGAGGTTGAGTCCCGGGTACAGCTGAGGGAGTAGCCGGCACTGAAGCTACCGGAGTAGCCTGGATCTGGCTAGGAGAGGAAGAAGAAGCTGACTCCTGAGGGAGTTTTCCCGCCAGGATCAGCTTGTTCTTCCTGTCCCTAAGTGCCCGAGGATTAAAGGCCGCACAAATCTGGCAGGCCTCTGACAAATGTGCTGCCCCCAGACACAAAACACACTGAGTGTGGCCATCAGCTGGGGAAAGCTTATGGCCACACTCAGTACACTTAGAAAATATAGCTTTAGATTCAGCCATAATTCTCTCACACACACATCCAAACACTAAGGGGGGGAGAGCCAAAAATTAAACTAAGGAGAAAAAGTTTTTTTTTTTTTTTTTTTAACGTGGGTCAGATAGGTTAACGCTAAAAACAACACACACACAAATTTAAACTAGAAACTAGCTTTTAGAAAAGGAACAATCTCACCAGGCCAGGAGCTCTTCACTGAGAAGCAACTGTCTTTAGCCGTGGCAAAAAACGATCTGAGGTAATGTGGTTGGTAGCAAGGGATCATGGGTAGGGGGAGGAGCTAGGAGCTCGGATCTTGAAGCTTGGAAAGCTGCCGGTCGGATCAGAGGTCGGATCCGAATCCCACAGGTTGCAGATCAAATGAAGTAACTACTTCAGATCCAGAAGTTACACTCTTGGTAGAAGGGAAGGAAGTCAAATTCTTGTGCGACTCAGGGGCATCATGAACCCTGATACATCCCTCCAAACTGCCAGAAAACACAGAATCACCTGATTACATACTGGTAAAAGCAGCTAATGGACAGCTGTACCGGGAGCCACTCTCCCGTAACATTTCAATAACTGATCCTGTTTCAGGATTGACTCAGAAAAGCAAAATTGTTGTTTCTGCAAAATGCCCAGTAAACCTCTTGGGCAGAGACCTTATGCAACTATTTGGTATAGCAGTAGTCCCAACCATGCAGGGTATGGAAGCACAGCGACAAACTGATACCTTTGCAGTGCAATCGGAGGGTGAAATGTTTTATTGGTACAGCCAGGACTTGGTTACGACTGGTCCAGGGACTGTGACCAAAGAATTAATGAATGTAGCCATCAGCAAGTTCCCCTCCTTTGACATTGATAAACAACACCTGTTGCACTGTACCCTGTATTACTGTAACACACCAGGACCTGATAATGAATATGAGCAAGAATTGTTTAAAAATCATGCAAACAGACTGATATTACATAACCTGTACTGGGGGACAGAAGGGAATAGTGTAGCCAGCTGTTCATTGCCCCAGGAGTTCTTTGCACTCTATAAATCTAATCTATTACCACATGTTAGCTTAACCAAGGACAAAAACATAGAATGGGCAGACCTAGGAGAAAAAGTCACGAGATAGGAGAAACAGACAGAATTAGAACGGTCAGAGCAGGGAATACAAATACAGAAGCTGAATTGGATAACTCAGACCCACCCAGCCGTACACTTGCAGTCTAGCAAGGACAGCTGATTAGCACTACTATTAAAGGAGAAAGAGAATGCCTTACAGAATATACCAGAAACTCTCTGGTCAACAGCAAAATCAGACGTAGGACTTATTCGTACAGCGGGACCAGTTACTATCATGCCAAAGTCAGCATTTAGACCACAGAAAAGACAGTATCCCCTAAGAAAAGATGCCGAGGCAGGAATCAAACCTATCATAGCAGCTTTACTTAAGGAAGGGGTGCTGGTGGAATCTCCCGATTCACTATGTAACACACCCTTATTTCCTGTTAAAAAAGCAAATGGAGAATGGCGTATGATCCAAGATTTACAAGCTGTAAATGACGCAGTAATACCAAGGGCACCTACAGTGCCAGACCCGCACACCCTGTTGAATGATTTAAAACCTCAACAGAAATATTTTTCTGTGGTACATATCAGCAATGCATTCTTTTCGATACCGATACACCCTGACAGCCAGTACTGGTTTGCATCCACATTTCAGGGGAAAAGGTATACATATACTTGACTACCACAGGGATATTGTGAAAGTCCAACAATATTCTCACAAGAAATGGCAAGCAACTTGGCGGGATTTACCCCACCAAGAGGCAGTCAGATTTTACTTTATGTTGATGACATCTTGCTGGCGGCCCCCACCCAGCAAGATTGCAAAGAAGATACCATAGCACTATTACGATTTTTAGCCGCTGAAGGACATAAGGTAAACAAAAATAAACTGCAGCTTTGGAAAAAACAAGTCAAAACAAGTTAAGTTAAGAAACTTATCACTTCTGACCGCAAATCCTACTATATTACCCTCCAAAACAATCACAAGACCAACCCCAAAAAATTCTGGGACAGCATCTCCTCCCTCTTCAACCCAGGCAAAAAAGAAAACCCACACCCTGATCACAATATGTCTGATACTGTCCTATCCTCCCAATTTAACAGCTTCTTCATTGACTCCATATCTAAATTAACATCATCATTCACAAACAACTCCACTCACCAACCAGAAATTCCCACCACCCTTTCCTCCTCAGATTCCTCCTCCTCCCACACCCCTCTCTTCTCTCTCAAACCCATACCTGTATCTACCATAAAAAAACTCCTTCTCAAATTAAAACCTTGCTCGAATGTCCCTGATAACATCCCTTCCTTCATCCTAAAAACAGCTGCTGATGCCATCGCGTTCCCTATTTGTATACTTATAAATAGGTCAATCCAAGAAGGTTATGTACCCCAAATTTGTAAAAAAGCCTACATTATTCCCCTCCACAAAGGAGGTAATAATAATAACATCTCTAACTTTAGGCCCATAGCCATCTTATCTCCCATCTCCAAACTCCTGGAAAAATGCATTCACATACAACTACTACCATACCTCATCAACAGTCGCCTACTAACCCCAACACAACATGGTTTCAGACCCGTTCATAGCACCACTACTGCACTACTCTCCTTCCACGAAACTGTAAATAAAGCTAGAGATTCTAACCAAATTGTCTCCACCCTCCTCCTAGACCTATCTAAGGCATTTGATACCATCTCCCACTCCCTACTCCTGACCAAACTCTCCAACCTACATCTTTCATCCTCCTGTATCAACTGTTTTACAAGTTACCTTGCCAACAGGCAGCAATCAGTTAAATGGAAGAAAACTACCTCCTCATTCCTCAACACAGTCACTGGAGTACCCCAAGGTTCCATATTAGGGCCCCTACTGTTCAACATCTTCATTAACGACTTCCACCACAATATCCCAAATGCTAAAATAGTCCAATATGCAGACGACTCTACAATTATCTGTAGTGCTAATTCCATTCCCTCCCTTTTAAAACTAACTCAGGATGCCTTCTCAACAACTGAAAAATGGATGCATGACAACCACCTAGCTCTAAATCCATCAAAAACCAAACTCATGATATTCACCCCATCTAAAAACATAACTATCGACAAACTCTTTCCTTATAACCAGTCACAACAACACATCCATAGAAGTCGTTTCTTCTGCTAAACTGTTACGAGCTCTCATTGACGATCAGTTTAGTTTTGATTCCCACATACAAACAAACATTAAAAAAACACACCAAAAACTTGGTATGTTCTATCGCCATATTCGCTTCCTCTCTCCATCCACT
Organism: Protopterus annectens; assembly: GCF_019279795.1. Taxonomy (NCBI): domain Eukaryota; kingdom Metazoa; phylum Chordata; order Ceratodontiformes; family Protopteridae; genus Protopterus; species Protopterus annectens. Next base: position 1,015,716,122 of record NC_056734.1, on the reverse strand, counting down.
AGACTCCTCCTCTCTACCACATATCTAATCCCTTCCCTCCTATACGGGGCCCCACTTCTAACCAACCTAAAATCCTCTACCAAAACTAAACTCTCCTCCTGTTACAACAGAATCGCTAAATTCACCACTGGCCACAGATCCTCCTCCCACTGTACTGCCCTACATAAACTAAACTGGCTAGAGCTCCCTAACTACCTTACCTACACTCAACTAACTCATGCTCATAAGCTCATTTTCAAGCCCTCACTCTGTCCCTCACTCACCACAACCTTCACCATACACCAACCTAAAAGACCCCTTAAGAACCAACACTCAGAACCTAATTGAACTCCACAAACCTGCCCGTCCAGCAGGCAAACTCTAACTCTCATTTTCCCTTGCCCATCTCTGGAACTCACTCCCACCTCATATCCGCAGCACCAGCAACCTTCCCATCTTCAAAACTCTCCTACACACACATTTATCATCTCTCTGGGAATGCTCATGTTCCCATCCTACATCCCAGCTACTTCCTTATCACCCATACTTATCTTCTCACTGGGAATGCTCCTGTACCATCCTACATAACATCCCCAGCTACCACCTTACCTCCCCAGTCTATAATCACATCCCTGTTTGAATATACATCGTAAATAATCTCTTAGGTCTATATTCTTCTGCATTTACTTCTATTTCCTTCCTTTAACATTCCTAAAAAAAAAATTTAAATTGACATGAATTGTCACTAAGCTTCACATTCCTGCTGTATTAACATTCTCACATGCTTATATGTACTCTTCTGTTCAATCTTACATACTATTACACTATTTATTTTATTGCATTATTGTATTGCATTGTATTTTCTTTTTACTTTATTTTATTTTTATTCTTTTCCTGACATTATGCTATTGTATTACTCTTATATATTGTTACTTGATATTGTACCTACGGAGCTTTTCTTCCCAGGACTCCATTGAAAATGGGTTCACTTGGCCCAATGGACCATCCTGGCAAACAAACTTCAAATAAAATAAAAAATAAAAATAAATAAATAAAAAATACCTAGAATATGTGATATCCAAGGAAGGTAGAACATTAGATGAGGACAGAAAAGTAGCAATTTTGCAAGCACCAAAACCCACTACCAAGAAGGAAATGATGTCCTTCCTGGGTACAACTAATTTTTGCTGGAGTTGGATTCCAAACTATGCCTTGGAATCTGCACCTCTGATTGACCTGATATATAAAAAGCCTATGGCAGCACAGGATTTGTTACAATGGACACCAGAGGCAGAATCTGCTTTCTGCAAATTGAAACAGTTAATAGCGTCCTCATTAGTTCTGGGATTACCAAACTACCATAAACGTTTTTTCCAAACTGTAGATTGTAAGCAAGGTTATATGACATCAGTGTTAACACAACAGCATGGGGACAAGCAACGCCCCATTGCTTACTATTCATCACAACTAGACCCAGTGGCACGGTCCTTACCTCACTGTGTACAAGCAGTAGTTGCAGCTGCAATGGCAGTGCAGGCTTCGGCCTCAGTAGTTTTATTCCACCCTCTCACTTTGAGAGTGCCTCATGCAGTCGCGATTATTTTACTGCAAGAGAAGGTAGAATATCTTTCCCCTGCTAGGCATCTTTCCTGTATGACTATACTGTTGAGCCAACCTCACATAACAATTGAACAATGCATGACTTTGAACCCTTCTACCTTACTCCCATCCCCTGCAGACGGCACACCACACCGCTGCCTGCAGGTGATTAAGCAAAAGACACAACCTAGAAAAGATCTCACGGATGTCCCCTTGGATGATGCCGAGGTGACATACTACGTGGATGGTTCGTGCAAAAGGGGTCCTGCAGGACAGAACCTAGTAGGATATGCAGTAGTTTCTGACACTGAGATTATAGAAGCAAAACCTTTACCACACAACTTATCTGCACATGCAGCAGAATTGATTGCCTTGACACGGGCATGTACCTTAGCAAAGGGTAAATGTGTAAACATTTTTACTGACAGGCAGTACGCTTTTTCTACTGTACATGTTTTTGCGCAACAGTGGAAAAACAGAGGTATGATAACATCTACTGGCAAACCTATCAATCATGCACAGTTTATTTTAGATCTTTTAGAATCTATTCAGTTACCTCAGAAAGTAGCTATTTGTAAATGCACAGCTCACACCAAGCAACAAGATAGGATTTCAAAAGGTAATGCGAGAGCTGATACAGCTGCAAAACAAGCAGCTTCAGAAGTATTTCTTTTAAATGAAGAACTACAACCCTCTGAGATTTTAGACTTAGAAATGTTAAAGACAATGCAGACACTCACTACGCAAGCTGAAAAACAAAAATGGATAAAACGAGGAGCAATTCTTGAAAAGGGGCTGTACATCTTTAAAGAAGGGAAACCGATACTACCATCTAATTTGTTTAGATATGCAGCTTTGTTGAGCCATGGGCAATGCCATGTGTCAACAGGGGGGATGGTACAGCTGGTGAACCAGGTGTTCACAACATACGGATTTACAAACTACTCTACCGAAACATCGGAAGTGGCAGTGATCCCAGGGGACTGGGTGTGGATAAAGGCCATAAAAAAGAAAAATTGGACGTCACCAAGGTGGGAAGGTCCATACCAGGTGCTTCTTTCGACACCTACTACAGTCAAAATTGCAGAGCGAGCCTCGTGGATCCACCTGAAGCACTGCAAACTAGTTAAGAACTTTGAACAGGACAAAAATCTTACCTCTCCATCGGGGCCCTCAGCACAAACTCTGGCTACAAAGGGGGGGTCAGATCAATAGGACTGATCCATCTCAACCCCAGTGAAGAAACCATCGGTGCTGAAGGTCCTATTAGGGCAGAGAGTAAGATCACATCTCAAAAGCAAAAATGACAGAATCCAGAAAAATCCAAATAAAACTACTTGGAAGAGTTGGAGAAAACAGGAATGCAGAACAACCATTTCCTCAGAAGTATTGCATAATCATCCTGTTAACTGTACTAGTGACAATAATCTTTTTGTTGTGGCCATTCCTTTTCCCAGCCACACAAACTGAACTGAATAAACATGGAGAGTTGCAGGTAGAGTGGCACCCAAATTTCAACACTTACCAGGCAATCAAATATGTGTATGCTGAGACTTTCAATGTTTCGAATTGCTGGATTTGCACAGCTTTGCCAACAGCATACAGGGTTTATTTTTAACTTCAGTCCCCCTAGGAGCCAACAAGACCTGGGAAAATTTAGTCTATGATACATCAGATGTTACATCACAAGATAAAGTAGCATTGCACTTGTCTGTTCGACAGAAGGGGACTGTGTGTTTTTACAAAAATTATACAGTTCAGGTGGGCTGGAGCAATTGCAATGTGACTGTTCCCTACAGATGCTACAATAAAACTGATAACACTGGTTCCTATTGCAAAACAACCTATGACTCATTTTTTGAACTGATGCATAGGACAACTGATGAAGTAAGAAATAATGCTGACCTCTATAAACAACTGATTATAGTTGACAAAAAAATGTTTCATCCAGAACCAGGACATAGTAAAGTTACTACCAAAGTAGAGGACTGTTATTTTGTATGTGGTAGGAAAGCATACAAGTGGTTACCCGAGAATTGGTCTGGCAGTTTTTATTTGGGGTACCTGGTTCCGGCCATACGACACACAGCAGTTTTGCCTCAGGGGAAAATTCGAAATGTTCGACGAGAACTCAAGAAGCCTGTCAATCCAGTGGGGCAGATCAATGCGGGCTGGAAAAATCATCACGCTGTGGGCATAGGGAAAAATGGACTGTCGCATTTGGACTTGGGTGATACCATCATCTCGTGGGCAGGTATACTGCCAGCATATGGAGCAACTAAATCAATCTGGGAACTGAGAAAACTGTCTAAACTTCTCGAAATAATGAGCAATGCAACCTTTTCTGCTCTAGAATTGGTGACTGATGAACTAACTGCCATGAGAACTGTAGTGCTTCAAAACCGCATGGCTCTCGACTTCACCCTAGTGGCGAGAGGAGGTACCTGCACTTTAATCCAGGAGGAGTGCTGTTCGTATATTCCTGACCACAAACACGAGATAGGCAATCACCTTGAGGTAATTCAGCAAGTGTCGGCTATGACCAAACCTGGACCAAATCCACTGAAGGACTTTTTCCACAGATTGTTTGGGGGGGGGGGGACAGTATCCTGATGAACATCCTGATTGCCATCTGTGTAGGAATGATCCTACTGGTGGGTATGTGTTTGCTGCTGCATCCCCTGTATGAAAAGACTGATTAAAGACTTTATAGACATGTCAGTTTCAGAAACCTTATACCAAGGTGCTGAACTTGAAAAATTGTTGAAAAATTGAAAATGCTTTCATAAGTTTAAACTGAATGACTCTCTTAACTGCAAATCCTGAGTAGGAAGAGGTTAGGGGAAGAAAAAAAATGTTTATGCTTATTTTGAAAGTGGAATAAAAGTATTAAAAGGGGGAAATGTTAGAAAAATATGTATTAGTAATATACATGCTTAGTGCATTTGAGGTTTAAAAAGGGTTAATACATTTATTCTGTTCACACTGCATAAATCTGCAGAAGCTACATACCAATCCTGTTATGTCATATGCGCAGCTATGATCTGCTTATGCTTTGGAAATTAACAGGAAAGCATTTGATTTCTGCTAATGTCATGAAAATAATAACAGATAGTTTCATTTCTACTAATGTCATGAGATTTAAACAAAGAGTTATTGATTTTCTGCTTATGCTATGAGAAAAGTAAATAACTGCTGAAGCTATTGATAATGAAAACAAAGGCTGCTTGAAAATATAAACCGTAGTCAGCATTACTTGTACCTAAGCTAGAAATGTACCTTGAAATGTAACACATATATATTAGAAATGCACAATTGAAGAATAGAAAGTTTGTAGTGGGCTAAAAATAAAGCCCCAAGGTCAGGTCATTTTTCTCAAATGTTTTTCATAAATCCAGTTATGTCAGCAGGAAATCCAAGTAACATTTTCTATGTAACACATAGTGAGTTTTAAATCTGGACATGTCAGCAGGAAATCTAAGTAACATTTTCTATAGAATAATACAGAAAGCTGTGTCTAACTATTGTCAACCATAGAAAAATAACATTTCATATAACTGCATAAAAGAAGCATACTGCCTACTAGTAATTTAGGCAAAATCCTGTATCTGCATGTTTTGTCTCCTTGCTGCAAGTAATAAAGGGTGCCATACCTGAACCTTACGTGAATTGGTCTTTGAAGTTTTTTCCTTTGACAATATATATATGTACCAGTGTCCACCAGCGAAATTAATATTCCCTATAGAAAAGTAGATTTAGCAATAGAAGAACTAATGTTGGAAAATAGGCTGGATCAAAGGGTGGGGGAAATATTACAAATTAAAAAACCTAGAATTGCATCTTTTTTTGGCATCCCTAAGAGTACTATTAACCCACCCTACAGGCCTATAGTTTCTGGTGAAGGATCAAAAACTTACTCCATTGCCACCTTTTTAGACCATTTTTTTAAAACCTATAACAGAAGATTACAAACACCTACTAAAAGATTCCTGGGACTTCCTGCAAAGTTTAACACCAGATATATGAGGGGGGGGGGGACATTCTTTTTGACCATTGACGTGATCAATTTATTTTCATGTATTCTAATGGAAGAAGGTTTAGAAATGTTCTATTCACTTATGTGAAAAATGTTCTTCCCTTAAAATGGATGCTGATGCAATGGTGGACCTTATGAGAATAATATTAGAGAACAACTTTATTTATTTTGAAGGTGAGATGCTCAAACAAGTTCAAGGCGTAGTTACTGGGGCAGCATGTGCCCCCATCTACACTAATTGGTTCTTCTGAATTGGGAAATGACACACCTATTCAACACCACATATTGGCAATACATTAAGTTATACCGTTGCTTTTTTGGATGATATTTTTATCATATGGGAAGGATCTAGAGATTTAGTAACTACTTTTATAGAACATCTAAATTCCACAACCAGTTTCTTAAGGTTTACATACAAATTTGACCCTTTAGGGATTGATTATCTACATGTTAGGCTGGATAAAAATGATGGCCGGTTAAAATCTAGAATACATCGTAAGGAAACATTTAGTAATTCATACCTCCCCTATGATGGTGCACACCCGTGGAAGCAGAAAACAGTATGATTAAAGGCCAGATGGTCAGAGCTGCAAGAATGACTTCAGAGAGAGAAGACTTCTTGAAAGAAATACAGTTAATGTCTGGATTTTTTAGAGCAAGAGGCCACACAAACAAGTTAATAGAAATAGTAGTTACAGAGATTATAGAGGGATGGAATATTAAGTACATACCCCTATTGGGAAACCAACAAAAATGCCCCACTAATAAATTAAATGATAATAAACAATTCGGAAAAGCCCTAATGATGCAATACAATAACGCTTCCAGAGAAATAAAAAACTTGATAGAAAAAAATGGAAAATGTTAAAATTTAATCAGGACATAGTGCACAAAGTAGGTGAAAAGTACAGTTGTGTACACTTACCATAAATGTAGATGTTCGAGTGTATTCACTGTTGCAGTCTTTACTAATGGGTTATCCGGCTCCCGGTAGCCCACAGTCGGCCAGAATACCAAAGTCCTTGGTATATGACGTCGGCTGCCTTCTGTTTAGGCCTGACATCAGGTACAAAAGAAGGCAGCCAATGCCATTTCTTCAGTTTTTCTTGCCTTAACAGTCAGGAGCCCCCAAAAAAAAGGTTTGACCATGAAAAGATAATCCAGTCTGTGCCCTAAGAAAAAAGGGGGGGGGGGTCCAGGACTGCAACAGTGGATACACTCGACCATCTACATTTATGGTAGGTGTACACAACTGTACTATGTTCATCGTGTTTCACTGTTGCAGTCCTTACAAATGGGTCGATTCCCAAAGCCCAGGAAAAAAACAAAAGGGAGGAGGAACACCCACTGTTTAAGGGTTGGTAAAGATGCCCTGTAACACTGCAGTGGCAAAACCAGCCCTGGACATAGAAACCAAGGGTAAATTGTAATGTGTAGTTAAAAGTGTGGACAGAAGTCCATGTAGCTGCTTCCAGTATGTCCCTAGTAGGTACACTTCTTACAAAAGCTGTTGAGGTAGAGGCTGCCCTAGTAGAATGGGTCCTAATACTCTGAGGGGGAACCTTGCCATGCTGTAAGTAACAAAAGTGAATACAATGAGTAATCCACTTAGAAATGATCTGTTTTGAAATAGCATTGCCCTGAGCTCCAGGAGCAAAACTGACCAACAACTGATTCAACTTTTGAAAAGATTTAGTCCTGTCCAGGTAAAATCTAAGCTGTTTATGCACATCCAGGGAATGCAGTAACCTTTCCCCTTTATTCTGAGGATTAGGAAAGAAGGTAGGCAGGTGGATAGACTGGTTAAGAATCAGGCTAGAAACCACCTTAGGCATAAAGGGTGGATTAGCTCGAAGAGAAACCCGATCCCTACGGAAGGTGATAAAAGGCTCTACTGCCATTAAGACCTGCAGCTCAGAAACTCTTCTAGCTGAAGTAATAGCCAAAAGAAAGGCAGTTTTCCAGGAGAGAAACTTCAGGTCTGCTGAGGCAGCTGGTTCAAAAGGAGGCAGAGTAAGTTTCTCAAGTACAACACTGAGATCCCAAGCAGGAGTAGGTGCCCTTCTGGGAGGCTTTAAATTGTTAGCTCCCCTGAGGTACTGCTTCATCAAGGGATGAGAGAAAATGGGTTGCTCAAAGGAACAATGAGCAGAAATAGCTGAAGCATGGATTTTGATAGAAGAAAAGGAAAGTCCACCATTAAGCAAGCCTGCCAGATAGTCAAGAGGAAGAGTAGGTTGAGAAGGGTCTTCCCCTCTAGACTGCATCCAAATGGAGAATCTTTTCCACTTATCTGCGTAAGATTTCCTAGTGCTAGGCCTCCTGGCCTCACAAAGGACCTCAACCACTTGTTGGGAAAGGTTCAAATTATGAGCCAAGCTGCCAAATGCAGAGTTGAAGATGAGGATGCAGAATCCCCCCCCCCCCCCCGAGCCAAGAGATCTGGTATTAGGGGAAGATGCCAAGGCCGAGACTGGGAGAGACTGCGAAGTAGTAGATACCAATGCTGTCTGGGCCAATCCGGAGCTATGATGATGGCCCTTGGTTTTTCGTCCCTTATCTTTAACAGCACTCTGGGAAGAAGAGGCAGAGGAGGGAATACATAGATTGGGAGCTGTGTCCAGGGGAAGGACAAAGCATCCACTTTCCAAGCTTTGCTGTGATGATCCCTGGTGCAAAAGGTTGGAAGAAAGTGGTTGGTTGGAGATGAGAAGAGATCCACCTGGGGAGTGCCCCAATGCTGAATGATGCAATAGAAGATGGTCTTTAGTTGCCACTCGTGAGGATCCAGGACCTGCCTGCTCAACCAGTCTGCCAGGGTGTTGAGCCTTCCTGGAAGAAACTGAGCTATCAGATGAATGCCCATGGAAGCTGCTATGGACCATAGTATCATGCTTTGTCTGCACAGGGGGTAAGAGTGCATCCCTCCCTGCTTGTTGATGTACCACATGATTGTGGTGTTGTCTGTCCTGACCAGAAGAGTACCAGGAGAGAGAAGATGCCTGAAAGCCATTAAGGCCTGCTGGACTGCCAGCAATTCCTTCAGATTTATGTGCAAATGAAACTGTTGAGAGTTCCAAGTCCCCTGAATGCAACTGCCCTCTAGATGTACTCCCAAAGTGTAGTCTGAGGCATCAGTGGTGAGAGTCTGGCTGGCAGGAGATGGACAGAAATGCGGGCCTTTGTTCTGTGCACAGGCCATCGCCCACCAAAGGAACTCAGTCTGCAAGCAGGGAATCAGAAGAAGAATCACATCTAAATCCTGAGTGTGTTGACATCAAAGGTTTTGAGGTACCATTGTATTTTCCTCATATGCAGTCTGGCATATGGAATCATCAGAACAGATGAAGCCATGAATCCCAGGGCTTGCAGGAATTGCCTTGCAGAGAGCTGGGTCATGCTTGCCAAATTTTTGAAGTAATTCGAAAGATCCATTTGTTTCTCTTGAGGGAAGAATACCATCTGGGCGGCTGTGTTCAGGCTCGCTCCCAGGAATACAATCTCCCTGGTGGGTACCAATTTTGACTTCTTTTCTTTGATGGTGTAGCCCAAAAAGGTGAGAAAGTTCTTTACAAAGTCCAAATCCTTTAGAAGTTGCTCTGGAGAGTTTGCCCGAATAAGACAATCGTCCAAGTAAGGGTAAATGTCTACTAAAACGAGGAGGCTGAACTTGCATAAAGTCCTTAACAGTTTGTACAGATTTGGCCTTATCCTCCAACTTTTTCAACACCTCTTCTGCTTTGCTACCAAAAAGATTGTCCTTGTGCAAAGCACATTCAGTAATTTCAACCTGACAGGTTCAGAAAGGGGCTGTTCCCTGAGCCAAGCATGTCTTCTAATGACAGAATCAGTGGCAGCTGCCCTGCAAGAAGCTTCCAAAGTGTCGAAACCACAATGTAGAGAATGTTTAATGACAAGAGTGGCTAAATTCAATAAATCATGCATGTCCTTACTCTCCATCAGGGAAGGAACACCAACAATTTTACCCTTAATAGCCTCCAAAGTATGCTGCTGATAAGCATATGAAAAAAGACAATTAACAGACCTAATAGGCAGGGTAGAAGAAGTATAAACCTTTTTACCCCATCTATCCAAGGCCCTAGATTCCCTGTCAGAAGGAACAGGATTTTTAGCAACCGTGGCTTTAACACCCTTAGGGCCCTGAAAAATAATCTCTGGATCAGCACTAGGATTCTTGAAAAGGAACTGATGAGAATCAAGAACTCTATAATACCTGTCAGGCTTCCTGGGAGCAGGAGGAATAGAATTACGAGTCAAAGAATTCTCCATGAAAACATCAATAACTTCCAAAACCGGAGGGATAGCCAAAGGCATATGCTGTGGCAAATCCAAGAATTCCCCAATCTGTTTCTTAGACTGAGGACAGTCCTGACTTCCCCATTTGAAATGCTCTCTAAGAGTATTCAGGGTATCCCCAAAAGAAAAAAATCTTCTAGAGGGGAGGCAGAAGGGATGGAGTCTTCTGCATCAGAACCCTCAAAACCAGAAAAAAGTGGAGAGTTTCCCTCTTCATCAGCAGAGTTGCTGGAAACCTCAGAGTCTGAGGCAGAGAAAGCTTCTGGGGACAATTCCCTAATCCTTTTATAAGGAGGTGGCTGAGAGCCCTTGATAAGGGTCAAGAGATCACTAGCCATTTTAACCATTTGAGCCTGAAGCATTTGAGGGGAGGCCGACGCCTGCTTAGGAGTAGATTTTCAGCTGGAAGGCCTGCTAGAAAGCCGGAGGGACTCAGGAGGCAGGAGGCCTAGCCACCGCAGAAGTCTGAATCAAGGTCATCGGTCTGGATCTGGTCTCCGGGAGGACAAGAGAGGCCTCAGAAGCCGGTGCCTGCGTAGCAGCTCTGGATCCAGAGGTGGCGACTGGCAGGAGGTCAGTAGATGAAGTGGAAGCCTGTGGTATGGAGGACTCAGAAAAGGTCTCAGCAGACGCCTGCTGCTGAACATCCGCGGACTGCAGGGGCAAAGAAAGTGCTTCACTGACTACTGCCGGGCCGACAACCAACTTAACAGGGACATCGTTGGCTAATTTGACCCTAAGCCTTGCGCTTTCTTAGGAACATCTGAAGAAATGCTTGAACAAGATCCTAGCTCTAAGGCGTATGGTATGCGGGTTGAAAGAAGCACAGAGAACACAAATAGGGATGTCATGCTCAAGGCCCAAACAAGTAATACAATAGGAGTGAAAATCACGGTGCGGAATCAATTTTCCACAGACAAGACAGTTATTAACTTTCTCTGACATTTGTTAAAGCAAGAAAAGAGGGTCCCCAACAGGGTACTTATCTGAGGATGTCTTCAACTAAGCAGTCGGAATACAAAAAGAAGGTACTCGGCCAACCAGCACTCATGCAAAATGCTTCTGCTTCGGGCTCCGTGGCAAGAAAGACTGAGGAAATGGCGTTGACTGCCTTCTTTTGTACCTGACGTCAGGCCTAAACTGAAGGCAGCCGACGTCATATACCAAGGACTTTGGTATTCTGGCGACTGTGGGCTACTGGGAGCCGGATAACCTATTTGTAAGGACTGCAACAGTGAAACACGACGAACATCACCACATTTTGTTTTTAAAACAGGAATCAATTTAAAAAAAAAACTGTTTGAGAAGAACAAAAACAATTAAGGATTTCAGGGAGGCATAGGGACAAGAAAATATGAAAGGTGTAAATACTGTCACTTCATTACAGACAAGGATAAGATGATGTTAAACAACCATTTGAATAGTACTGTGACTTTTAGGAAATGTAATTGTATGACTAGAGGTATAGTATATCTGGCTGCATGTAGAGACTGTTCCAGTTTCTACGTAGGAAAGTCAGAAAGAACATTAAGTGTATTTATAAGCACACATACCAAATAAAGAAAAAAAGTTTGAACAATGCCCGTTACAAACATCTCCCTATGGAGCCAAGCCACAAAGGTTTTCTTTTTGGGATGTTAGAGCAAGTTGCCATGGACCCTGGGGGGGGGGAGACTGGGAAAATTGGTTGAACTGTAGAGAGACATATTGGCAGATAAAACTAAATGCAACAAATCCCCCAGGTCTTAATGACCATATTTCAATAAAGCCTTACTTAATTAAAAAAGCTAGTAAGCTGTGATAAAAACTGACCTATAAAGAGGAATGGTGAATAAAGTACAGTTTTGTACCTACCATAAATGTAGATGTCCGATAGGAATGCATCTGCAGTCCTTACAAATGGGTTGTCCTGTCGTCAGGCAGCCCTTCGGTCGGCCGGATTCCAAAGTCTGGGTCTTGCTTCGGCTGGTGTCGCACTTCACCCGACGTCATCGCTGCAGTTTTTCGGGTATAAAGGCATCAGCAGACGCCATTTTCCTCAGTGTTTCTTGCCCCAGATGCCAGGTGCCCTCTTGGATGGCTAAATTTGGATAAATGCCAATGTTTCCAAATAGTAGAGAGCAAACACATAAAATAAGCATGTATGTACATATATACAAACAAATACACCATAATAGATCCCCCCCAAGCTAGCTGAAGGATGGCAAATACCCTAGGAGTACCACAGAGGGGAAGGTGGGTGGGTAATCCTGACTGCAGATGCATTTCTATCGGACATCTACATTTATGGTAGGTACAAAACTGTACTATGTCCTTCAAGGATGCATCTGCAGTCCTTACAAATGGGTAGAATACCAAAGCTAAACTAGGGAGGAGGAAAAAGGAGAGATTATGGTGTAGTTAGGATCCCTTGCAAAACAGCAGTGGCAAAACCTGCTCGGGATCTAGAGTATAAAGGTAAATTGTAATGCTTGGCAAATGTATGCACGGAGGTCCAAGTAGCAGCCTCTATAATGCCCTTGGTAGCCACTCCTCGTAAGAAAGCTGTGGTAGTGGCTGTAGCCCTTGTGGAGTGAGGCCTGATGTTCTCTGGAGTTTTCTTTCCATGGTAGGAGTAACAAAATCTAATGCAATTTCCTATCCATTTGGAGATTGTCTGTTTTGAAATTGGTTTTCCTTCCTTTCCTGTTGCATATGCTACCAGAAGCTGGTCAGTTTTTCTATTGGACTTGGTCCTGTCCAGGTAGTAGCGTAATTGTCTATGTACATCCAAGGTATGCAAAAGCCTTTCTCCCCTGTTCTGTGGGTTGGGGAAGAATGTAGGTAGGTGGATAGCCTGGTTTAAAGACACTCTGGATACCACCTTAGGCATAAATGTAGGACTTGTTCTCATGGACACTCTATCTTGATGGAAGATCAGGAAGGGTTGCACTGCCATTAATGCCTGTAGTTCAGAGACCCTTCTTGCTGAAGTTATTGCCAGCAGGAAAGCAGTTTTCCAGGATAAGTATTGCAATTCTGCTGTTGCTGCTGGTTCAAAAGGAGGAAGTATCAATTTTTCTAGCACAAAGTTCAAGTCCCATGCTGGCAATGGTGGTTTCCTGGGAAGTTTTACATTTTTAATTCCTCTCAGAAACTGTCTGAGCAGAGGATGAGAGAAGACAGGAGGATCCAAGCTGTATTCTGCTGAAATAGCTGATGCATGTATCTTGATGGAAGAATAGGACAGGCCTGTATGGAAGAGCTCTGCCAAGTACTCCAGGATGTTGGCTATGTTTACCAGTGTCACATCTTTTCCCTTTGCAGTACTCCAAATGAGATATCTTTTCCATTTTGCTGCATAATTCTTTCTTGTTGAAGGTCTACGAGCCTCCAGGATTATGTCTTTAACCCTTTGGGATAAATTCGGGTTAACTGCTCTTATGTAATGTTCCAGGCTGTTAGCTGCAGAGTTTTCAGGTTTGGATGCAGGATGTTGTAGTTGTTCTGTGTTAACAGTAATGGGATCAGGGGTAGTGTCCATATTTGTTCCCGAGACATGCTCCTCAGCAATGGGTACCAATGTTGTCTTGGCCAGTCTGGAGCTATCAGAATGATCCTTGGACGTTCCTCTTTGATCTTCAAAAGCACCTTGTGCATCAAAGGAAGTGGTGGGAATGCGTATGCTGTCAGGTTTTTCCAATTGAAAGATGGGGAGTCCACCTTCCAAGCAAGTGGGTGGTACGTCCTTGTGCAGAATTTCTTTAGCTGGTGATTGAGTGGGGATGCAAATAAGTCTATTTGTGGTAATCCCCATTCTCTTGTGATGGCTTTGAAGATGTCCGGATGCAGCATCCATTCGTGGGCATCTGTGGTAGTTCTGCTTAATATGTCTGCTAGAATGTTTTCTTTTCCCGGTACATAAATTGCTTGTAACTGAATGTTGTAGCTCAGAGCCACATCCCATAGGTCCAGTGCCAGCCGGCATAGAGGATATGAATGTGTGCCTCCCTGTTTGTTGATGTACCACATAACCGTGGTGTTGTCTGTCCTTATCATCAACTGACCTTCTTGGAGAAATGGTCTGAATGACTGGATTGCCAATTTTACTGCCAGCATTTCCTTTAGATTTATGTGCAGGCGCAGCTGGTCTTGAGTCCATAAGCCTTGTATGCACTTGCCCAGCATGTGTGCCCCCAACCGAGGTCTGAGGCATCTGTCGTGATGGTTTGGCTTGGTTGACTGTTGCAGAAGGGCAATCCTGTGTTTGATTGACAGGCCTGAGCCCACCATAGGAACTCTTGCTTCAGGCATGGGATTATTGGAATTTTGGTTTCTAGGCTGTGCTTGTGTTGGGACCACAAATTCTTTAGGTACCACTGTAGCTTTCTCATATGCAGTCTGGCATGAGGGACCAGAATTATGCAGGATGCCATGAAGCCTAGGGCTTGTAGTACTTTTCTTGCAGTTAGATGGTTCTGCTTTGGTTCTGCTTTGTTAATGCCAAGAAGTAGAGAGGTAGTTGCTCTTTCTTTTCTGCAGTTAGGAATGCCATTTGTTTTGATGTGTCCAGCTCTGCACCCAGAAAGGTTATTCTTTGGGATGGAATCAGCCTTGACTTTTTTATACTGACTGTATATCCCAGGGCTTGCAGCAGGTAAATGACTCTTTGTAAGTCTTCTGTTAGCTTGCTTTTGTTGTCCGCTTGTATCAGGCAGTCGTCCAGGTAGGGATAAATTTGGATCCCCTGAAGTCTGCAATGAGCAATTACTGATGCCAGGCATTTCGTGAACACTCTGGGCAGTAGATAAGCCAAAGGGCAATGCTGAGAATTGATAATGCTCTGATCCTGCAAGAAATCTGAGGTATCTTCTGCAAATTGGTCGTATGGGGACGTGCAGGTATGCCTCCTTGAGATCTAGAGTTACCAGCCAAGACTCCTTGCCCAGCATGGGAAGAAGCTGCTGTAGGGTCAGCATTTTGAATTTTGGAACAATAAGGAATGTGTTTAAAGCGGACAGGTCTAGAATAGGCCTCCATTTGTTCTCTTTTCTTGGTACCAGGAAGAGTCTGGAGTAGAATCCCTTTCCTTGCTCCATAGATGGTACCTTTTCGACAGCTCTCATTCTTAATAGTTGAGATATTTGATTTAGAGCTTCTGCCCTTTTGAGTAGGTGGTAGGTTTGGCATTCCTCTCTTTCCTGGTAGAGTATGGAAATGGAACCTGTAACCTTGGTCTATAGTTTGCAAAATCCATTTTTCCCTTGTGATGCAATGCCAGTTCTTCGAAAATAAGGTTAGCTTTCCGCCTAAAGGTGCTTCTAGTTGTTCCCTGGTAGGCGGTGCCACAGCCAAGTCACTGTGATTGTGTTGTTGTAGTGGTGGTGGCTGCGTCCGTGCCTCGCTGGTTGTTACCTTGCCACTGGCGTCCCCTGTAGGCACCCCTGGATTGATTTCTGCCTCTAGAACGCCTATTCCTGCCTCTCTGTGTCTTAGAGGAGTCCGGAAAGGACCAATTCTTGGAGGGCCAGTTCCTGCTAAACCTTGGTGGTTGAACCTGTAAGAAATCTTTCACTGTTTGTACAGATTTCGCCTTCTCTTCCATCTTTTTTAGCACCTGCTGTGCAGGGGAACCAAATAAATTGACCTTGTCCATGGGTGCATCCAAAAGCTTTGATTTGACATGGTCTGGTAATGCCTGTTCTTTCAACCATGCATGTCTCCTGATAACTGTGCCAGTCATGGCTGATCTAAAGGAAGCCTCCAGTGCATCATAGCCACATTTTAAAGAATGGTTAATAACCTGCTGTATGTTATGTACCATTTCCTGAACATATTTTTTTATCTAAAGATTCTTCAGAGGACAGCTTTTTAGTTAACTGGTCAAGCATAAACTCTTGATATTGAATCATATGAAATTGGCAGTTCAAAGCCCTAGCTGACAAAGTAGCAGAGGTGTAAACTTTTTTACCCCATCTCTCTAAGGATCTGGATTCCCTTTCAGAGGGGAGGGGGTTTTTAGTAGAAGTAGCTGCTACAGCTTTAGGGCCCTGGGAGATAGTCTCTGGATCTGCAAAAGGAGCCTTGTATAAATGGTGATGAGTGTCCGGGACCCTGTAGAACCTATCGGGCTTAGCAGGAGCCGGAGGTAATGAATCAGGAGCAGTGCAAGCATCGTTAAATGCATCATCTACAACAGAAAGAACTGGAGGTACAGCTAAAGGCCTATGTTGTGGCAAATGTAGAAAGGTTCTAAGCCTTTTTCTGGAGTCTGAGAAATCTTGACCCTGCCACTGAAATTGTTCCCTCATAGCATGCAAGGTTTCCCCAAAGGAAAATTCCTCAGGTGGAGAGGCTGAAGGAATGGACTCTTCAGCATCAGAGTCTTCGTAAGGGGAATAAGGAGCCTCAGGAGGGTCTGTATGTTCTGAGTCATCAGAGGAATCATCTGAGGATACTGGCTCAGGGGGCTCTGCTCTAGGCCTCTTTTCTGGAGGTGGGTGAGAGGTCCTGTCTGGATGAGGGTGGGATCCACGAATTAAAGAAATGAGATCCTCAGCCAAAGAAAGCATATGGGAGCTGGTGCTGGGCCTGTGTGAGGGGGGTTTGGCAGGCACCGTTTTTGAAGCTTTGGCTGCTTTAGCCCTGGCAAAGGCCTTAATAGACATGGCTGCAGGAGGCCTAGCAGCTCCACGTGCAGGGGAAGAGACATCCAGGGGAATAGTGTCAGATAATTCCTGAGAAACCGCAACAGAAGGTTGGATTTCAGAAGCCGATTCTACCAGGATAGAGGGGGCCTCGGTAGAAGGCATGGTTTCGGCTGAAGAAAGAACCGCTTGCTCGGTTTCGGCCGAAACCGAGACACTCGCGGTTTGCCTAATCGCGGTTTCGGCCGAAACCGCGGACCGCGAGTGTCGGTCCTTTTCTTTGCGTTTTTTGGTAATTTGCGTAGTCGGAGGATCCGACGGCATAATATAGGCAAAATCAGAGCCGAAAATCTGTTCAGCAAACTCCGACCGACGTCTAAGCGTCCGTCGGTTAAAAGAAGCACAGGCTAGACAAGCTGCTACGTCGTGGTCTGGGCCTAAACAATGTATGCAGTAGGAGTGGAAATCTTTATGAGGTATTTGTTTCCCACAAGATAAACAGTTATTCACTTTCTCTGACATCGGCTGAGGCAAGAAAGAGTCCCCAACGGGGTACTTAGCTTTTTAGAAGTCTTCGAAGTAGTATTCGGTAGTAGTAATCTCTGGATCTGACCGACCGGCACTTGCGAACAGCTTCTGCTTCGGGCGCCACGCGGCAAGAAAGACTGAGGAAAATGGCGTTGGCTGATGCCTTTATACCCGAAAAACTGCAGCGATGACGTTGGGTGAAGTGCGACACCAGCCAAAGCCAGACCCCGACTTTAGAATCCGGCCGACCGAAGGGCTGCCTGACGACAGGACAACCCATTTGTAAGGACTGCAGATGCATCCTTGAAGGACATCAGCCCTTTTCTGCATAGTAATACACAGGAAACACATTAGTTTTTTAATTTGGAGTACTGAATATTATATGTGAAAGTGTTTTATTCATAGTTAAAAATATTTGTACAGTAAAGGATAGACAGTTTTAACATGATAATTACTATAATACATTTAATGTATAGGAGAGTGTATGCCTTTAAAACTTATTTTTGTGAATGGGGATATATTAATGGATGAATATGGAGATTTTTATTCACTTGATAAAGCCCTGCATTGAGACAGGGTGAAAGTGCTCGTGTATGAACTGTTGCAATAAAATTATTTATATGTAGCTGACTTCAGTGTGCCTGGACCGTTCATTTCCTTTTTAATGACGTTTTACAGTCTGCATCTATTTCTTGGTTTACTTTTAGTTTTACTTTTGTAGAATTCAGCAATAAGGGGTAGCCCATGTTCTAGCTGTACAAGAAAGAAAGATTCAGTAGCATATGTGAGGAGGTAGAGATATTTTTTTTGTCCAGAACAGGAGGTAATTAATTTTGTTTTTTCCAGGTGATAGTGGAAAGTGAACCAGGGTCAAGTCAAATACCTAGGTACTTGGGACTGTAATATGTATTCTAGTTGAAGGCTGTTAGTGTTATTAAATGGGGGTAGTGGCTTTTACCAAAAAGCAATTTTTGATGTGTTGAGTAGTAGCCCACGAGTGAGAGGAAGTCTATTTTCAGGTATTGCTGCAGAGGGAAGAAAGTGATTACTGTGGAAAAGGACCATGTTATCAGCAAAGAGTAGCACAGACAGACAAGGTAGGTTGTAAACGGGTGTTAATAATGAATATAAAGAATAGCAATAACAAAAGGGCTAAAATTTACCTTTTTAACAGAGAAATTGTGTAGGTGATTAAGGGTCTTATGTTAATGCAGACTTTGTGATCGGGGAGACAATTTTTAAACCAGGGTGTAACACCGCAATGCAAATACCTATATCGGGCATATGTACTATCAAAGTGGGGTAATCAACAAGGTAATTGATTTTTATGAGGTAATAGACAGAAACAGAGAAGGTTTAGTTGGGTTTGGTTGCTTAGGCAAACACTTAACTATGGCAGACTTCCAAATGCCTGGCATATATAATGTAAGATAGAGACTGTAAATGTGTTGGAGGGGAATAGTAAGGAATTCTTTGGAATGCTTTATAAACCAGGGACTTTAACCTATAAAAGTGTCTGTCAAGTCATCTAGCGGAATTCGGTCATGCATACGTTCAGTGGCCATCGTAGACTTCTATCTGACAAATGGCTTGATGGTGGCCAACCTACCATTCAGCAAGGGAGACGATCACAAGATTACACAAAAGAGTGGCCACCATGCAACTCAGGCAAACTTCCTCCTAGAAAGGAAAGGGCATTGGGGTAGAATCACTGATTGCAAAATCATCCTCAGTTAAACAGTCGGCCCACAGCATAAACCACTGTTTACCACAATAAGCTGCAAGCAGTGGTCAAACTATGGTAAACCCAGGCTAGGCTGAAGACCTGGAAATTGACTGCAGAGAAAGTACAAGACTTCAATAAAATACTCTGGGTTCTGACACCTTAGGAAGAGGAGGAAACACATGGAGCTGAAAAAGAATGTCTGCACCTCAAAACAGCATGTATGAGCACTACAGAACAGATATACAGCAGAGTCAGGTATGGAAATAAGGTACATAAGGAAAGCTGGTGGTGGAATGAGGAAGTCATCTGGTGGTGTAATGAAGAAGTCATCAAAAGGAAGGCGTACAGAAAAAGTGGGAAATAGATAAGATCGACCAGGCTAAGAAACAATACTGGTTGGTTAACAAAGAGGCTAGGAGAAGCAGTTGCAGTAGTGAAATACAAGGCATCAGAAGCACTCTACCAGGTTCTGGAAAGTGACTCAGTAGATGGCACAAAGAAACTATGCACGGCAAAGACAAAGATGAAGAAGATAGACATCTTCATAAGTGATGCCAACAACATGCTCACTAGGTCCACAGGACATCAAAGGCAGACAGAAGGAGTACTTCTAGTAGCATCCAGACGAGGAAAACCCACATAAGCCATACCACTCCAGTCACACACTACTATAACAAAAAGGTGGAGTAGCCCATACTAGAAGAACAAGACTAAGGAAAATGAAATCAGGGAAAGCAGCAGATTCAGATGAAGTCACAGCGGATATGATCAAGATGTTGGCTGAGTTAGGCAGAAATGGCTCCTGAGGGTACTACTCATAGCAGTTTAGAGAGAAAGGCATATCCCAGATGACTACAGAATAAGCATACTAGTGCCAGTGTATAAGCACAAAGGGAACATTCATAACTGTGGGCAATACAGAGGACTCACACTCCTGTCACACTGCATGAAAGTCCTGGAGAGGAAGAGTGATAAATGAATATGCAGAGTAGTAGAAGATGGAAAATGAGCATGTCAGATTCAGATCAGAATACAGTACAACTGACTCGATGTTTGCAGTGAGACAGATAATTGAGAAGAACCTAGAGATGAGGAGACCAACTGGGCATTCCTAGACTTGGAAAAAGTGCATGACAAGCTTCAATGAAAAAGTACAGTTGTGTACACTTACCATAAATGTAGATGTTCGAGTGTTTTCACTGCTGCAGTCATCACTGTAGGGTTCTTCCTGCCGACAGGCAGTCCTCGGTCGGCCAGAATCCCAAAGTCTGGGTCTGGTGTCGGCTGTTCAGTCATGCTCCATGACGTCAGATTGCTAAGAGTACAAAGCTGCCAGCCGACGCCATGTTCTCCAGTTTTTCTTGCCCCAGATGTCAGGTGCCCAAAATTGAAGGCCAATAGTAAAAGAAAAAAGTAACATACAACAAACCCCATACCCTGAAGCAAATACACCTCAGGAGAAGGGTGAAGTAGGAAACTACACTAATGAAAGTATAAGAGGGGACAGGAGGGAGGGTAACCCAGACTGCAACAGTGAAGACACTCAGACATCTACATTTATGGTAAGTGTACACAACTGTACTATGTTCATCGTGTTTCACTGTTGCAGTCATCACTGTTGGGTTGAATCCCAAAGCTGAGAGAAAGGGTGGTGGTTATAGAGTAGAAGGGGCGGCTAGAAGGCCCTGCAAGACTGCAGAAGCAAAGCCTACCCTAGACTTAGAGTAAAGAGGGAGATTATAGTGCTTAGAGAAAGTATGCACTGAACTCCAAGTTGCAGCTTCCAAACTATCTTTGGTAGGTACTCCCTGAGAAAGGCAGCTGAAGTAGCAGCAGCTCTGGTAGAGCGAGTCCTAATCTTTCCTGGGATTTGCTTTCCATGATGAGAGTAACAAAATCTGATTCCATGAGCAATCCATTTAGAAATGGTCTGTTTTGAAATAGCTTTGCCTTGGGCAATCCATTTAGAAATGGTCTGTTTTGAAATAGCTTTGCCTTGGGAATTTGTTGCATAAGAAACAAACAGTTGCTCTGTTTTCCTGATATCCTTGGTTCTGTCCAGGTAAAAACGAAGTTGTCTGTGTACATCCAAGGAATGCAAGATCCTTTCCCCCTTATTTTGTGGATTAGTAAAAAAAACTGGCAGGTGAATAGTTTGATTTAAAGCCACTTTGGAAACCACTTTAGGCATGAAAGCAGGATTAGTCCTTAAAGGCACCCTATCTTGGTGAAAAATAATACAAGGCTACACAGCCATGAGTGCTTGTAACTCCGAGACTCTCCTGGCTGAAGTCAAAGCCAGCAAGACAGCTGTCTTCCATGACAAATACTTAATATCAGATGTGGCAGCAGGCTCAAAAGGAGGCAGAGTGAGTTTTTCCAGAACATAGTTGAGGTCCCAGGCAGGTATGGATGGTGTCCTAGGGGGCCTTAAATTCTTTGCTCCTCTGAGATATTGTTTCAGAAGTGGATGTGAAAAGATTGGAGGATCTGTATTGTAATGTGCAGAGATAGCGGAGGCATGTATTTTTATGGAAGAGAAGGATAAACCCTTATGTAGCATGTCTGTCAGGTAAAGTAAAATCAGTGGGATATTAGGAATGAGGGGATCCGAATCTTGAGCATGCATCCAGGTGCAAAATCTCTTCCATTTACCTGCATAAGATTTTCTAGTGCTAGGCCGTCTGGCTTCTAAGATGACATCCATGACCTGTTTGGGAAGGAAAGGATTAATCATAGACCCTGAATTCGCCAGTCTGCCAGGCTGAGTTTTGACATGAGAGTGCAGAACCTGGCCCTGGTGTTGGGACAAAAGATTTGGAATCTGAGGTAAAATCCAAGGTGGCTCCTGGGATAGATTCATCAGTGTTGAGTACCAGAATTGACGAGGCCAATTTGGGGCCAGTAAAATCATAATCTTGGGCTTGTCCTGCTTGATCTTTAATAACACCCGTGGAAGAAGAGGTAGTGGCGGAAAGGCATACCCCGAGAGGTTTCTCCAACTGAATGATAGTGCATCCATTTTCCATGCTAGTTTGTGAAATGTCCTTGTGCAAAAAATCTGTAACTGGTGGTTGAGGGATGATGCAAACAGATGTCCGGGCAGCCCCAGGCCTCTGTAATCATCTTGAATATTTGGGTGTCTAGCATCCACTCGTGTGGGTCTGACAGGTTCCTGCTCAGGCTGTCTGCCAGAATATTTTGTTTCCCTGGCAGGAACTGAGCTTGTAGATTCACTTTGCAAGCAAGAGCTGTGCTCCATAGAGTCATGGCTAGTCTGCAAAGGGGGTAGGAGTGTGAACCCCCTTGCTTGTTTATGTACCACATAACTGTGGTGTTGTCTGTCCGTATCAGTAGTTGTCCTGGTTGTAGAAGATCCCTGAAAGCCAAACGGGCATTTTGTACAGCTAACATCTCTTTTAAATTGATGTGTAGGAGCTTCTGATCCTTTGTCCAAAAACCTTGCAGACCTTTTCCCTGCAAATGGGCTCCCCATGCGTAATCCGAGGCGTCCGTGGTTAACACTTGGCTGGCTGGAGGCAGACTGAAGGCTTTCCCTTTGTTGTGAAGACATGCCATGGTCCACCAATGGAATTCCTTTTGTAGGCAAGGCAAGACAGCAATCTGTGTGTCTAGACTGTGGCAATTCTGGGACCATACACTTTTTAGGTACCATTGTATTTTTCTCATATGTAGTCTTGCATTTGATATGAGAAGGATGCAGGAGGCCATGTAACCCAAAGCCTGCAGGAATTTCCTTGCAGTTAGCCGAGTTATAGACGCCAAGGTTTTGAAAGTTGAAGCCAGCTGTAGTTGTTTTTCGGATGTCAGGAATGCCATCTGGCTTGTTGTGTTTAGAAGAGCACCCAGAAAGGTTATCTGTTGTGTGGGTGTCAAATTTGACTTTATGTTCACAGTGAATCCCAGGTACTTGAGAAGATTTTGAACAAATTCCAGATGCTGGAGTAAGACATCCTTGCTGTCTGCTTAAATAAGGCAGTCGTCCAGATAAGGGTAAATTTGAATTCCCTTGAGTCTGTAATAAGCTACTACTGGTGCCAGGCACTCGGTGAAGACCCTGGGCGCAGTAGACAAGCCAAAGGGCAGCGCAGAGAATTGGTAATGTTTCGAGCCGGCCTTGAACCTGAGGTATTTTTTGCACTCCTGTCTGATAGGGATGTATGTGTAGGTAAGCCTCCTTTAAATCCAATGTCACTATCCATGCATTTTTGCTCAACAATGGCAGGAGCTGCTGCAGAGTAAGCATCTTGAACTTTGGTATCTCCAGGAAAATGTTTAAGACTGACAGATCCAGGATGGGTCTCCATGAATTTTGCTTTCTGGGAACTAGAAAGAGCCTTGAGTAAAAGCCTTGCCCCGTCTCTGATTGTGGAACCAGTTCTATGGCCCTCATAGCCATGAGGGATCCCACCTGGTTTAATGCCTCTGACCACTGGTGTTTTGGTAGGTCTGGCCATCCATTTGGTCTTGGAAAGGTATGAAAGTGGAATTTGTAACCCCTTGAAACTACATCCAAAACCAACTTGTCTTGGGTTATGCAAGTCCAATTTTGTTGAAAAAGAGAGAGTTTTCCTCCTAGAGGGGCTTCCAGGAGAGAAGTTCCTGGAGCCATGCAGGGGGAGTCATTGAGCCTGTTTGCTATAAGATTGAGGTCTGTCCTCTCCACCCCTGGGGGTGGAAGCACTCCACTGTCTAGGTCTGTAAGAGGTTTGTGCTTGGGCCCTCCCTCTGGAGCGCCTATATCTACCCCTCTGAGGCCTGTCCGAGCTGGGAAAGGACCAATTTTTTGTTGGCCAATTTCTGTTAAATCTTGGGGGCTGAACTTGTAAGAAATCTTTAACCGTTTGCATGGATTTTGCCTTATCCTCCATTTTCTTTATCACCTCTTCAGCCTTAGACCTAAACAAAACAATATGCTGAACAGGTGCATCCAGTAACTTTGCTTTCACTTGATCAGGTAAGTTTTGTTCCTTTAACCAAGCATGCCTTCTAATGACTGTGCCAGAGGCAGCTGCCCTGCAAGAGGCCTCCAAGGCATCAAAACCACAGTGTAAACCATGCTTCGCCACTTGTTCAGTGGCATGCATCAAATCGTGTAATTCCTTATTATCTGCACATGCAGAAATGGTACCCAGCTTTTGTTTCATAACAGACAGTAGAAATTGCTAATATTTTAGCATATGAAATTGACAATTTAAAGCTCTAATAGATAAAGTAACAGAAGTGTACACTTTTTTGCCCCATCTCTCCAAAGCTCTAGAATCCTTATCTGTCGGAATAGGGTTTTTAGCAGAAGCGGCCTTAACCACCTTAGGACCCTGAGAAATGGTTCCTGGATCAGCAGTAGGATTTTTGTAAAGGAACTGGTGGGAATCAGGGACCCTGTAATATCTATCGGGCTTAGCAGGGGCTGGAGGAAAGGAGTCGGGAGTTGAATTTGCCTCAGAAAAGGCATCATCCACAATATCCAAAATAGGCGGAATAGCCAGGGGTCTATGTTGGGGAAGAAGGAGGAAATCCCTAAGCAGTCTCTTAGATTCTGAGTACTCCTGTCCTTCCCAGTGAAAATGTTCCCTCATGTCATGTAAAGTTTCCCCAAAAGAAAAATCCTCAGGGGGAGAAGCTGAAGGAATGGATTACTCAGCATCAGAATCCTCATAAGGAGGGAAAGAATATTCCTGTTCAGAGGAAGATACTGAAGAAATAGATGCCTGATCAGAAGATTCATAATCCAATTCTTGCCTTGGCCTTTTGTCTGGAGGGGGATGTGAACCCCTAATCATGGTTAGTAAGTCCTCCGCCATTTTAAGTAGCGGTTTCTGAGATTTGGGTCCCGGATCAGAAGAGGCCTGGGCTGGGGTCCCGGATCAGAAGAGGCCTGGGCTGGTGTCTTAGATTTAGGAGGAGTCTTTGCCTTTGTCTTTATCAGAAGCTGTGTAGGCCTGAAAACCCCCTCGGAAGCCGGTACCTGCACAGCGGCTCCGGACCCATCTGAGGGAGCATTGTCCGAAGGTCCTGTAGCTGGAGTGCTCAAAGGCCTAGCTGGCTCCTTGTGGGAGTCCGTTTCGGCAATCGGTTCTGAAATGGCCGATGACAGGGGCTGCGAAAGCACCTCACTGACGACGGCCGAACCTGTAGCTGGCTCTGCTATTAAAACGTCATCTGATTTGGACCTCGAAGGCCTGTCCTTATCCTTGCGTCGTTTGTGAACTCCGGTAGTCGGAAGCGTGTCCAACAACATTTTATAATTAAATTGCCTACCAAAGTAGTGAAAAGCAAAATCGTACCTTCGCTTAATCATACGTTGGTTAAATCTAGCACAAAACCGACAACTAGCTACGTCGAAAACCGACAACTAGCTACGTCGTGGTCAGGGCCTAAACAAGGAATACAGTAAGAATGAAAATCCTTATGAGGTATTTGCTTCCACAAGAAATGCAATTATTAACTTTTTCTGACATCGGACTGGAGCAAGAAAAAAGTTTCCCCAACGGGGTACTTAGCTTTGAGAAGAAGTCAGTCTTCGGACTGAAGCACGAAAAAATATCAGGAGTCAGCCGACCGGCACTTGCGAACTGCTTTCACTGCACGGCAAGAAAGACTGGAGAACATGGCGTCGGCTGGCAGCTTTGTACTCCTAGCGCTCTGACGTCAGGGAGCATTGACTGAACAGCCGACGCCGGACCCAGACTTTGGGATTCTGGCTGACCGAGGACGCCTGCCGGCAGGAAGAACCCTACAGTGATGACTGCAACAGAGAAACACGATGAACATCTGATTTGGGCAGTCCTGCAATGGTTCAAATTTCCAGGAACATTGGCAGAATTACTGTAGGCTATGTACAAGGACCCAATCACTCGAGTACAAGCAGTGTTCAGTCTCAGAGTGGTTCCCAATGGGAACAGGTGTTCATCAGGGTTCAGTTCTGAGCCTACTGCTGTTCATACTGGTGATAGACCACATTAGCAAACAGGTAGGAGGGGACTGATAAAGTTGCTGTATGCAAACAATCTGTTATTAAAGGTAGACTCCTAACAAGAAATTCAGGAAAAGATAGGGGAATAGATTGAAAAACTGAAGGCATTGCAGATGAAGCTGAGCACAGATAAGACTTTTGTAATGGCAGCAAATGGGGGAAAACAGAAGTTAAAAACTGAGATAGAAGGGAAAACAGTAGAATAGGTTAACGGTTTCAAGTGCCTGGGAGGGGTGGTTGAAGGAAGGGAAGTCTGATTGAGGAGGTCAAAGCTAGAATCAGAGGGGCTTGCAGCCACCTGGCACAGTGCGTCAGGGGTAGTGCATGACAGAAGAATGCCAAAGAAGCTGAAAAGTGAGGTGTACAAAACACTGGTCAACTAGTACTACCACATGGTAAAGAAACTTGGGCAGTGAAGACAGAGTAGCTGAGGAAGCTAGAGGTGAAGTGCCTGAGACAAGTAGTAGGATGCACACTGTGGGACAGATGAAATGCGGACATGAGAGCAGAAGCTCCAGTAGCAGAACAGATTATGGTGGTTCGAGCACATGAACAGAAAAGTACAAAATCTGGTGAAGAAAATTTGGGATAGGCAGGAAGAAGGAAGAGCAAACTAGGCCATCCAACAAAGAGGTGGATGGAGTGTATGGAAGACCTGTGACTGTGAGGCATGACTGTCAAAGAAGGTAGGAGTGTGGCACTGAATCAAGAGATGTTAACAGTTGACATGACACCCCTATTCCATACAGAAAATGGGGAGGGGGTTGATCATGATAATGACAGGTACAGTGTCCGTTTTCTTTTAAGTAAAAGGGTGGCATATACGTAGGGGCAGAGGAAGTGTATTTGTGAGGTTACAGATTGTTGTTGGTAAAGAAGGGGAGGTTACAGAAGTCAGTCAGAAAGTTAGTAGGTGTTAGGCAAGAGTAAAAGCAGGTCATGTCTGTAGAACTGTGTTGGCCTGTTAAACTGACTTTTTTCAGGAGCAACCAGGGTCTGTTAAAGACAGACTTTTGTGCAGTTGTAAGGCTATGAACCTTTGTCAAGCAAGCTATACAGTGTCGTAGAGTTCTTAGTAGGGTTGGAAACAAGGATTTGTCATTCTCATCATCATAAATGTGGATAGAAGTATGGCAAAATTCTCCTCCCTTGAGGCAGCCAATTCTAAGAACTACTCCAGAGACGGTACCCTCTCTTCTCTCAGTGGAAAGCACCATTCTGGATGTGGACTCTTCACATGGCAATGCTGGAGGAACATTAAATTTTGCTACACCACCATCTATTCTACAGTGAAATGTCAGTGATCAAAAGCTGCAGGGTCTGAGATGGGCATAAGTGAGATACAAATCCCAGAAGCAGCAATTAAGCCTACACCAAGAAGTGTCTGAAGTTTGGCTGACTTGGGATTTTATCTTACAAAGGGGAATAAGTTGCTGCCTCCTGTGTCTAAGAGGCTCCTAGACAAAATCTGTTGTTACATCCATAAAGGGGAGTGGTTCCAGAAACTGAAAGCCAAAGGTTCACCACCTGCATGCACTTGGGAATTGGCATCCAACTGTGAAGCAGCAGATAATTCCAATGAGGTTTGGCAAGACAGACACCTCTTTCCCACTGCCAGCCGTAGAAACAGCAATAATAACTGCAAATGGAAATGAATAAGCATGAGACTGTCAAATACGCAACTGTCCTTGGCTGAAGCTGTGATGCTCCTGCACTGGCCCAGTAATCAAGAAGCCTCAATCCTCACCACTGGTAACAGCTAGGGGACGTACACACTGGGAGGATGACAAAGTACATAAACAGTGAAGTGCAGTTTCCCTTAAGAGCACACAGAGATCACAGTCAGTCTGGGGCTGGTTTCTCCCCCTCTCTCCAGATCCCCAATAAGACTCTCCACTGGCACAGCTATAGGGTTGACATCTCAGCCGAGTGGCCAAGCGAAAACCTCCAGCACCCTCTCTGTCTAACCAGTAGCTTTCACACACACACACTGAGATTTTATTGATACACACA
This sequence comes from Protopterus annectens, assembly GCF_019279795.1. Classification (NCBI taxonomy): domain Eukaryota; kingdom Metazoa; phylum Chordata; order Ceratodontiformes; family Protopteridae; genus Protopterus; species Protopterus annectens. The sequence continues at coordinate 1,015,688,301 of NC_056734.1, read as the reverse complement.
CACACACACACACACACGCACACATGCATCTAGGAAAGGCTGGCACAGGTTTACTACCTATGACCCCCTTCTGCACAGACCTTAACGTAGTTCCTGCTGCCACCAGCCAACTCTATCAGCTGCTCTAAGGGCCTTTACACCAAAGGGTGTCCAATCTTACTGTGTAATGTTATTATTAATCCAAATGGTAGTCTTGACCAAGTGCCAGGCTATTAGGAGTAGCCTGTACAGTGTCACCAAATACATATGCAAGTACTCTAAGAGCTTAAATATGTCTCACAAATATCAGCCACAAAGATAGGTTTAAATATATTTAATAAAAAATAATAAAAGAACAAGACAATACTCAGTCAATCAACACCATAATGTCAGAGTTCAAAATCACAGGAAATATTTTACATTATTGCAGGACCTTTTCTGCCTCATGGGAAGACAGGCCCACCATCTCAGGGGATCTGGTAGCATAATCTACTACCACTAGGATATACTTTTTTCCCTGTGGAACTTGGGGTACTCAGAGGCCCCACAATATCCATAGCTACCCTCTGAAATGGCTCCTCAATTACAGGCAAAGGCATCAAAAGGGCTTCACCTCGTTTCCTGCCTTGCTTACCTTTTGGCAATGCTCACAGGTCCTGCAGTACCCTGTTATATCTCTGGAAATCCCAGGCCAATAAAAGTTCTGCATAATATGTCTCTCTGTACGTTTTATACCCATAAGACCTGCAAAGGGAATATCATGAGCTATGACTGGAAGTGCCAGACGGTAGGCTGTGGGCACAACCAACTGCTCTATTCTCTCACCCTCTAGCCCTCCCTCAGGGGGTCCACTCTCTACACAGCAACACTTTTGTCCCAGTACACAGATTCTCCTTGCTCTTGAGAGTGAGGTGACTCGCTAGCTACCTTACTCGGGCCTTGTTATGTACGGTCCGAGATCTGAGCCTGTCTCATCTCTCTCTTTGTAACCCTTCCCAGCTCCCCTTCCACAGAAAGTCTGGCATTCTCTGACAACAGTGCCTCACTGTCAGCCTGGGTGCTACTACTCACCTCTGCCCTTGCAGTCACTCTGTCCAAGGGAACATCAGTACCCACAAGCAGCTGTGGCTCACCTTCAGTCTGACTGCTTCAGTGTAGCTCCCTCCCTGACATAACCACCTCACCAGTCCTGGCTGCAAGTGTGTGGTCTGTCTGGATCTCCCCCAGGCTACCAGACCCACATGCTTGTCTCCAAACCTGACTGTGTGCGTATAACTGCATGCACACAGGGTTCTACATTATCAAAATCATTCCCTACCAGGACATCTGCAGGTATAGCCTCAAACACACCTACTTGCTTGCTTCCTTTTCCACCCTCCCAGGCAAGGTGAACCCTAGCCAAAGGTATGTGGAATGGGGTCACTTCATTAGCTCTGACTGGAGTAGACTGCCCAAGCAAGTAGTGGTCCTCTGTAGCCATTGCAGGCTTCACAATGGTTAGTTCAGAAGCTGTCTCTCTCTTAGCAGTGTCCTCTTTCCCATCAACTAAGACAGGATATAATCTGTGGTAGTTTGGTACCATTGTTGTCTTGAGTCAACTTACTGCTGGCATTTTATCATTCCCACTTACTGACTCTCTCACCTTTAGCTGCCCACCTTGCCTCCATGGACATCTATAAGCTACATGCCCCCACTAGTTGCATTTAAAACATTTAACCCCTGGTCCTAGATGTATTCCTGGACTAGTGGCCTCCCCTGCTACTGGCCCACTCTGTTGGGGCAGTTTGGGCTGCCCACCATGGGTACCCTTAGACCCATGAACAGCACTGCGTGTCCCTTTCCTGTGCAGTGATGCCCTGCTTACTAGGTGTGGGTCTCCCTTCTTCCCCAACTCATCTGCAGTATTGCATTGTCTATCAGCTAACCAGATTCTCAGGTCCTCAGGCAAATTTCTACGGGCTTTTCCCTTATCAAAAGGTCTGCCAGCTCTTCAAAAGAGGTGACCTGACATCCACTCACCCACCTATGAAAATAAGTGCTTAATTCAGCAATATACTGACACACACTTTCATTTGCCTTGTGTCTATGCTCACGTAACCTTTTTCTATAAGCTTCAGGTGTTAACTTAAAACATTCTAGCAAACAGTTTTTACAATATTATAATTTAAGCAATTAGTATCAGACAATTTAGAAACAGCAGTTACAGCTTTACCATGGAGTAAGGGGGTCAGGAACCACACCCAGAGCCCTTGGTCAACATTATACTGTTTACATACCCCTCTCAAACATATGAATGAAACTATCAAAATTATCCCCTCTGTAAACTGTAGAAGAAATTTACTGATTTTTGTTGCTTCTGGGGTTCGGTTACTCCCTTCCCCATTACCTCCATGACTCTGGCGAAGAGTCAGCATCTCGTTTTCTGGTTGCCTCTGCCTCTCCTTCTGCTTAGCCTCTAGATGTATCCATTTCTCATTTTCCTCTGCCTTAAGATGTCTCAGTTTCTTATTTTCCTCAGCCTCTAAATGTCTGTCTCTCTGCTGCTTCTGTTTCCAAACGCTTGGCCTCCAACTCAAGTCTCTAACTCCAGATGGATTTTTAAGTCCTCTGTAGAAAGGTTGAGCTGCCCATTTTCTGAGAGTTGTATATCTCAAAGGCCAGCCTGGTTGTCCTCCTGATCACTGGTCTGCAATGCAGCTGTGCCCAAAGCTACAATCATTTCAGCCTTAGTCAGGCTGGCATGCACCAGTCCTTTAGCCTGGCACATTTCAGCCAACTGGCTCTTTGTCAGCTTGCCATACTCCTCTGCTGACATGCTTGCCTGCTCTCCCTGACTAACTAAGCTAACAAAAAAATAAATAAAACAATTGTGATATGAACCTCTGAAGGTTCACTGCATGGCTGATAGTACAAACACCTTCAGTGACCACTGTACACAGGTAGAGGAATTCAATATCCCCACTACAAGCCAATTAATATGTGATGTGGCTATCTCACTACAGCCAACCAATTACTACGTGATGTGGATATCCCACCACTGCCACCAATTAATATTTGATGCCCCTGCACTGGCCCAGTAATCAAGAAGCCTCAGTCTTCACCAGTGGCAACAGCTAGGGGACGTACACACTGGGAGGATGACAAGTACACACATAGTAAAATGCAACTCCCTTTAAGAGCACACAGAGATTACAGTCAGTCTGGGGCTGGTTTCTCCTTCTCTCTCCAGATCCCCAATAAGACTCCCCACTGGTACAGCTATAGGGTTGAGATCTCAGCCAAGTGGCCAAGCGAAGACCTTCCGCATCCTCTTTGTCCAACCATTGCTTCATGTCCCTGCCTAAGTAGCTCACACACACATATCTGATTGATACACACACACACATGTGGAAGGCTGGCACAGGTTTACTAGGTATGCCCCCTTCTTCCCAGACCTTAAGGTAGTTCTAGCTGCCACTAGCCAACTCTTTTATCAGCTACTCTAAGGCCTTACCAAAGGGTGCCCAATCTTACTGTGCAATGCTACTATTAATCCAAATGGTAGTCTTGACCAAGCGCCAGGCTATTAGGAGTGGCCTGTACAGTGTCATCAAATACATATGCAAGTACGCTAAGAGCTTAAATATGTCTCACAAAGATAGGTTTAAATATATTTAATAACAAATAATAAAAGAACAAGACAATAATCAACACAGTAACTTCAGAGATCAAAATCACAGGAAATATTTTAAAACAACATTACAAGACTTTCAAATAAATACAGAAAACATCTGAACTAATCTTTACTACATTCCTGTCTATATCTAAAAGAGATACTACGCCCTAAATCTTACTTACAAACAAGTGCAGATGATGATGATAATGAGTGTATGTTCTTGCTAGGTCCAAGACAAAATACAGAATGCACAGTCTCTCTCGGAGAGTTCCCAAATTAATATCAAACATTACTGCTGGGCCAGCTTGGATGACATCACTCTGTCACCTGACTTAAGTTTCTATTTAGCCTGGGAACTGAACAGAATTTCACACCTCTGTGTGAGAAATACATCTCTCTTGCAGATCTAGGAAGTCAAAGCAATAAAATATCTCCACATCTCAAACCTAGTAATTATTTTTCTTTCAAGACAATAGAAAAACATTCTAGCTCTAGACATTGTTCTGCCATTGAACTGAAACTGAGAGATAACATCTTTTGTTTATGGCCCATCTATAAAGTAACAACCTCAACTATTCTTAAGTTTTGCAGGTTAATCTTCTATGTTCCAGCAGGGTATGCTGTGACTACATTCTTGAAACTCAGTACATAATACAGTTATGTACAAATCATATAAATATTCACAAATGACATAGAATTATTTACAAAATTCCAGACAGCTGGGCTGGCAGCATGACAGAAGCACTCGGGCACTCACAGGACTGATGGGATCTCAGAAGCACTGTGTGCTCTGTTTGTGGAAATTTTAGCTGTTAATTTTAGCTTGTCTTTTTGCACTGATGCTTAGACAATATGCCTGCACTTTTTGAAGATGACTCTCTAAACAAAGGGCAGCTGCACTCTGACCAGAGTAGAAAAGCTTTGTCTGTGCTAAGAAATACATTAAACTACATAATCTCCAGAAAGTCTTATTATTAACTGAAGGACACTGCTTACAGTAAAGTCAAAAAGACACAAAGTAATTTCTTGATTTTGCCAGCCTCAGGCGCAACTGTTGATGACCTTTTCCAGGGATGTCACTGAGCTTGGAAAGATTGCTAATCACAGTCTGAAATGACCTTAGTAAATAAGAGCAATAAACTACTACCATGGCATTCTCGAAGTACTTATCACAGGTATGAAGGTCACCTAGAAGATACTGATTGAAACACCTCCAAGTGCTCAGTGAGGCAAAGAAAACTGAAGACGTGGCATGAGACTCATCCATTTACATTGTATGTCCTACTGATATCTGTACTGTAGGAAAGGCAAGCCCTTCATGGGCGACTGTGAAAATCTCTAGAATAGTCAGGACAAATGTCCGACATCTGCCCGTGGCAATGATTCATTTAAACTGACTGACTAATTTAAAGTGATTTTATGATTCATAGCTCACAATCACTTTACAGGCATTTACAGGATTAATGGTCACTTTTTTTCTTTTTGAAAGGGTAACATACAAAATGCAGTGACTCGTTTTAAACTTTGATCAACTCAAACTGACTTGCTTATTTATTAAATAGCCAGAAAGACCAAAAGCTGTTTTTGTATTCTTTTACAAAAAGAAAACAAGCCAGCAGTATGTGAAGTTACATGAACTACTAAAGACATTCAGTCCATAAGAAGCAGCTGTTAAAAATCCAGTTCACAGCTTCACAGCCTAATGACTTCAGTACTGTGCTACTGCTGCATGCAGACATATCGACAGCCACTAAGGTCTGGAAAGTGGCTATAAAAATGGGCTATGACAAATCAGTTCACTTGTATACTAACAGTTCACTTACATATTAAAAAATGTAAACAAAGTAAAGGAATAAATAAAACAAATTATCACAGATTAGTAAAGTTATAAAAGGCATTCTTACCCCAGCAATTTCAGTAATTGTGTCCTTGGTAATCTCAAGCCCACCTGTCAATCGAGTCGCACTCTGCAAAAATGTGATAGCTTTTCTGAGATCTCCTTCAGACACCTGAACAAGAGTTTGTATTGCCTGGGGGAAAAAAGAAAGAATGCAATATTTATTCATTCACACTGTTAGATGTGGAGTATACTACATGCAGCCTAAATACAATTGAGCTATCTACAATCAGCAACATGTCACATGGAAGATGCATCTCAATGAGGCAAGAACAAATTTACAGCATCTCTGTCTTGCCTGATGGCCATCAAGGCACTACATGATGTCAGAACTGGGGAAATACTTGCAAACTGGAAAAATACATCCACAGAAGTAAAAATATTCATTTAAGACTTTATGCCTTTGGATGTATGAAGTGTAATTCCCCATGAGAAAAATGGCACATCTGTAACTACCAATAACTTTCTTACTGTGTGGTCAGACAAGAAGCCACATACCTCAAGTCTGCAGAATTTTCCTGCCAAGATTCGATTTTGGTCAAAAACTGCATTTAAGTATTAGTGAAAATTGACTTATCTGAAAGAAGGAATGTCCTTTGTTGTTAAATAAGTAGTAGTGTCCCCAAATCAGCACTTCTCTTGAAACAAGGTGTGACTTTGGAAGCTTTAAGTAAAGTCCTAGAAACTAGATGCAATTCAACCTAACATGTAAGGTCTGCTGGATCTCCTCCTGGAATGTCACCTAGATAAGGTGATCATCCATGCACAGATAAATGTGAATGTCCTTTGCCCTAGAAAAGGCATTTACTGAGACAGTCACTTTATAAATAACTTGCATGCAGTAGAAAATACAAAGGGAAAGAAGGTGAACTGGTAGTCTGAACTCCAGCTCCAAACCTGGGGAATTGTTTGACCACCCTGGCTAAGAGAATGTGGAGGCAGAATTCTTGTAAGTTCAGCATGACCATATAAAATTGTAGATGGAATAAAGGTAGAAGACTCTGCAAGGTCAACGCTGAAATTTCTTAAAGTTCCAAAATTCATAACCTGGAAAGATCTAAAATGGGCCTCAAATTCCTTCTTCTCTTTGGATTAGAAAGAGTTTGGAGTAACATCTCATCCATTTTCTTTTTCTGGAACCAGCTCTATGGTTCTGTGAGACAGCAAATCATTTAGCATGGGCGGGATGAAATACATTTGATCCTTGGTAACCTGTTGGAAACACCTAAACATATTGCCTTTCTTTGGAAATGCAGTACATACCCCTGTTTTAGTATCTGCAAATCTCATCTGTGTTGAGCGACAGCCTTCCAGTGCTCCACAAAGAAGCTCAGTTTACATTCTATCCTTATACTGGGGAAGAAGGGAGAGCAAGGTACATGTGGGGTAGGGAGGAAAATAGGCTTTGTTTGTTTAGTTATAGCTGCCTCCTCTGGAGTATCATTGACCATAATGGATCCCCAAGCTTCTGCCTCTGGTAGGCATGCCATTTGTTTTCTATAGCAACCAGTCTTACCCTTTTCTGTTTTTCCATTGTCTTGCTTAACACAGAAGGGCCACATTTTAATGAGACAGTTTCCAGCATACCTAGGTTCAGGGAATGAAAAAGACCTTTGATAGATTCCATGAACTTCCAGAATCTCTCTGAAGATTGCTCTGTTCTTTTACATAGGGGGCCCCTGCCACTGAAGGTTCATCACAGTCTGGCAGTGTGGACCTGAAAAACATCATAAAATCCTGGTTTAACATAAAGAGATCCTGTGAGTGGGAAAGGTGTGTGTGTGTGTGTGTGTGTGTGTGTGTTACTTCAGACCAGGATTAGACAAGCTAGCAGGCCTCTGTTTTGGTAACTTCAGACTATATGCAGCAGTGCAGTCCATCTTGGCAACTTCTGGCCACAGGCAGACATCAGAGAATCCAGACTGTTTCTACAACATCCTCATGCATAAAATGCAAAAAAGAGTAAGCCTCCACTGCACTGACTGCAAGGACCTAAGTCAGACCACAGAACTAACAGCAAAAAAGTTTTGGCTGGCAAAAATGCTTCTGGGCTGAGAGAGTGGCAGCCTCCACACGGCTCATGCTAGAAGACTTGGAAGTAAGTAACAGTGCATGAGCTGCAAAGGTGTCTTTTTTTACATTGGTGCCTTCAAGTTTGGGGGGGGGGGGTATATACACCTCTGATGTAGTGCACCAACCTCCTGAATTTCTTTCTCTCTCATGCTTTTCCAAATTTTTTTTCTTATTTGGAAAATCTGAGGAACTACCTGCAGATGACAGCAAGTAGGGAACAGACACATGCCTTCTTAAATGACAATTTCCTGGTGGATTCCACTCTCTGTATTAAAGTCCTTTGGTAAACAGAACAGACAGGAAAAACAACTGGACATGACATGCTCTAGACTCAGGAAAAAAAATTGTGGAAGTCATTGTGAGGGATCTATTTTCCGCAACACCGAATACACATGTAAACTCCAAAAACACATCTGCAACTGCTAATACCAAAAACTCAACAACAGAAAAAGCAAAAGCCCCCCCCCCCCCAACAAAAAGTTACTTATCTGGAACTTTCGAAACAGCTTGACTTGATGGGCTGATAACACAAATCAAGTCTTGGGCTATTCACTAAACTGCAACAACATCAGAGGATGGTGCCAGCTGACATCCCTTTATACCACAAGCTTTACGATGTTCATGTAACAGGGAGTTCACTGACCATTTACGATGTTCATGTAACAGGGAGCTCACTGACCAGCGAGAAGGACGAACAGCTCTGGAAGTCCGTCAGGATGTCAAACGTCTGCAGGAAGGGATCCGAAGAGTCAGTACTGTAACAGTGAACAGTACGATGAACATAGAGTTCCCCAAGTCTATCAAGAGTAGAACACTGAGGACATGGAGGAGGAGAAAGGGGAAGGGACAGTCCAAACTAATGATCAGGTGATCTAGATTTGAGTAGCAGCTCAGGTGTCCGAGCTGCAGGCATGGGAGAATAGTCACATCCTCACGGCAGGACACTTTTATGCACCTTGATTTAGATATCTAGTACAGGTTGGGTATATGCAGGGGAACACTGAATAAAGGATGCAGGGGTATTCACTGAATCATTTTACAGGCATTACAGTATGCTAATATGCCCCAGTTTACATCCATCTTAAGACAACACAAGGAAGTGTGTGGGGAAGGAGAAAGATTTAAGAGCCCCCCCCCCCCCAAAAGACCACAGTAGCTGCAGCACTCCTAGTGCTGAGGGTTACCACAGTACCTTCCAATGTTGACCCACAGTATGAACAACAAAAAGTAATGCAATGGGTCAGTCACAAAGACATTTTGGAGATTTTCTTTTGTTTCCAAAAAGAAAGGGAAAACAAAATATCAGACACTAAATTGATTTTTTTGGCTTACTCTACATAATACTTCAGTTGTGTACAGATGGTTTTGCCAAGACATAAGTGAAGTCTCATGAAGGAGCAATAATGCCTCTAGGCACTCTCAAACATAGTGTTTAAGAGGCTACAAAGATGTAACAAGAATACATAGATATAAACAATGACAGATGTACCTTTATAAAGCTATATGTCAAGCCTGAATTAAACAGCTCACAGAATCATGGACAGAGATAGTGTGACTGGGTCTTGATTCATTCTATAGCAATAGAAAGACAACTTCTATTTAGCCAAGTAGGATTTCCTTGTTGAATGCTTCCTAGTCTCCTTAACTATGTTCAGCACATCCTCTGTGATCTGGTGCCTAAAAGGCAAGAGAGTTAAGTCATTTAGGAAGTGGGCAACAATAATTTTGGGTTAGGCTGTAATAGGACAGCTTGCCTTGAGTTAGGTGGCCCAGTTTCGATGGAGGTATGAGATGCTTCACCCTGGGCATTAGAATGAGGACAGAAAACCAATGCTGACCAAGACAATTGGGCACGTCAAGGAGCATTCTTGGTCCTTCTTGCTTTGCATTCTGGATCATGCTGAGCAGAAGGGGAATAATAGGGAGTGCATACCTGTCCATTTGAAGGAGAAGTTTTCCACTGCACAGGCTTCTTTCTGTGATCCTCTGAAGCAGAGTTCCCTCAGCTGACTTGTTACTCTAAAAAGCAAACTGGTCTATCCCTGAACACTCTACCAGTAAGGAATCTGTAGAAATAAAATCCCTGTGCAACATCCACTCATGCAGATCTGCAGCTGATATACTTAGTTGGTCTGCCATTGAGTTTAAATGGAATGGGAAGCAGGCTGTCTTTAGAGTCATCTGAGACCAAATGGCAGATTCCCAGGCAGCCATGGCCACCCTGCACAAGGAATAAAAATGAATCAATTCTTGTTTGATGATGCACCACACTACAGTAGTGTTGCCTGATATCACTTGCAATACCCCATTTTCCAGATGTGTTTGAAGGATTTGAGCCACTAAGGGAAGGTCATAATTCCCTTCACATTTCTATGGTTCTTTCTTTGAGCTGCACCCCAAATGTCTTGTACTTTGTGGGGTCATGAATGCATTCTCCAAACTACATCTGAAGTATCCATGATAAAGGTCTGGTTGCAGATCTCTGCTTAGAAGGTATCCCTCAGTTCTGTCTGACCTAGTTTATTCTCTGTTCCAGCTCCTCTGTAAACTAGGTGGAATCTGAATCTTGACATCCAAGAGCCAAATGTTTTGGCTCCAGGTGTTTCTTAGATACCGTACTGCAGCTTTCTCATATGCACCCTTATTAGGTGAACCAATGGAATTGTGGCGGCCATTAATCCCAACGCCCTCAGGATTTTCCTGCTCATCATCACTGTTTCTTGTTTCATGGTTTGAAAGAACTGCTGAAGAGATTCCACTTTGTCTTGAGACAGGGTAGGCCTTCTGGCTGCTGGAATCCAGTAAAGATACGAAAGGTTCTAAAATAATCAATTATTAGTGATGGGCACTTTGTATATACCCTTGGTGTAGTAACCAGTCCGAAGAGAAAGAAACTGACAGCAGAAGCTGCCGGTATTTATTCTGAGAAAGGCATATGTGGTCCCTTCCAAATAGATACATGAAAGTAGGCATCTTGAGGTCTATGGTAAACATCAGAGCTTGACTGAGTAGGACTGGTAAGAGGGCTTGTAATGTCAACATGCTGAATTTTGGATCCTTGAGACAAGCATTTAGTCTTGACAAATCCAGAATGGGTCTCCATAGGTTCCACAGCTCCCCTTTTTAGTCTTGTTTCAGCACTGATTCTACTACACCTAGCTGCAGGGAGCAGCAGCACAATTAGTATGGGGAGAAACACCTGACAATTTTAGCTTTCTTAATAAATGAAGTTTGTACCAACCCCAAGCATAGCTGCCTTCTGTTATTACTTTGGGTATGGCACTGGGATTTCTGTGGTGAGTTTGCATGAGTGCCTGCAGTTCTGATATCCTTCCAATAAGTGTAATGGCAACTATAAAGGCAGTTTACCAGGTCACATACTTGAGGAGTGCAGCAACATCTGCCTTAAATGGCAGCAAATGTTAACTTCTCTAATATACAGTGGAGGTCCACAGTGGACGAATTATCTTCTTGGGAGGACCAAGATAGTAAGACTCTTCCTTAAGGAACTGCTTTACTGGTAAAAGGGGAGAAAAGGGGGGGAATTACAACGTAGGAAGCTGAAGGAAACTCTAAAAGACACAAAACACGTTGGATAAAAGGCAGACTTTATAGTAAAACGCAAAGCTTTCGGGTAGAACCCTTTCTCAATACTGAATACAAACAAATAAAGATCAACACTTGCTTATATAGAAGCCCAAAGTCACATGACAGCAGCCAAAATCATGTGACAAGGAGTAAAGATTTAAAGTCACATACATAATTAAAAAGCATATAAAATACATGTAGATTAGTATACAAAAAATATATACAAAAATATACAAAAAATACATAATCATAACTCATGCAAAATTATAACTTAGTGCGCTGCAACCTGGTGAGAAGAGGTTTGATGCTAACAGTATTATTAAGACCAGGAGGATGGTCAGCTCCCAGTCGAATAATCCATTGGTATTCCTTACTTTCAAGGTGATTATTAATGTCCCCACCTCTTACTGAAGGTACAACAAGGTCTATAACTCTAAAACTAAAAATATGTGCATGTCCCTGGGAATGTATATGTTTAAATAAAGCATTATTGGCATACTGTCTCCTGATTTCAGATTTATGCTCAATGATTCTATCCTTGAGCCTACGCGTTGTTTTACCAACATAAAAGGAGCAACACATGACGCAAGTAGCCATGTATACCACATTAATAGAATTACATGAGGCTCGAAGGGTAAACTTATAGGTGAAATGAGTAGTCGGATGAACATATTTAACTGAGTCCACCACATTAACTAAATCTGAACAACAAGAACAATTATGACATTTAAATGTACCTTGACGAGATGTAATAGGCAAAAGCCTATCAAAGTCAGGTGTAACGGAAGGACGAAAATCCTTATAGCATAACATGCTTTTAAGGTTTCTCATATTCCTATAAGAAAAGTATGGTTTGGTGCCCAATATTCTAGAAATGTCAGGTGATGCCAAAAGTACAGGCCAATACTTATATATAACCTGCCTAAGATAAACAATCTTGTTGGCAAAGGAAGTAACATATCTAATCCTGTTACATACACTAGCCGTATGAAGTGTCTCAGACTCAGGTCTAATTTCATGATCGTGTGCACTCCTAAAGTACGGAGAATAGAGGGTATGTCTATTACGTATAACATAATCTCTTAAATCCACCAACATACTGTTTTCATAGCCACATCTAAGAAATTCCTGATACATTTCAGACATTTGCACCATGAATAGTTCATTATCAGTGTTAAGCCTACTGACTCTCACAAACTGTGCTTTAGCTACGCCCCGAAAAACATGCGGGGCGTGCATACTGTCAAAATGTATATATCTAGCAATGTGTGTCTCTTTTTTATAGATAGTAGTTTTGATCTGCCCATCTCTCAAAAAAATCTTAACATCAAGAAATGAGGCTTCATTAATGGATACAGTTGACTTAAAGGTAAGAAAAGTAGTAGATGAATTCAAGTGAGATATAAACTGTTCCAAACTAGTACTGGAGCCTCTCCAAATCAGGAAACAATCATCAACAAAACGTTGATAAAATACAATATGTGTATTCAAAAAATTATTCCCATCATGTATATATTGCAATTCCCATTGGTACAACACCAAGTTGGCATATGTGTTGGCTACGGGAGTACCCATTGCCACACCATTAAGTTGTAAGTATGCCTGTTGGTTAAACATGAACACATTATTATTAAGGACCAAGTCCAAGAGAAAACAGATATTCTGAACATACCCAGTTGTTACAGATTCTTTGCCCGTTAGGAATTCTCTAATGGACTCAATACCATATGAATTCGGGATGACAGTTAACGACACAATGTCCATAGTTACAAAAAGATAGTCATCAGTAATATTCAAATTAATATCAGAATTAAGATACCAAGCAGACAATTTGTTCAGAAAATCTCCTGTGTCCCTAAGTATAAAACGACATTTGTCCAGGAAAGGATAGAGTTGCTTCTGGAGGTATACTGAAATAGGTTCAGTGACCCACCCATTGCCAGAAACAATGGGTCTCATAGGAGGGTTCAACATACATTTATGTATTTTAGGAAGGCCATAAAGTTGTGGTATAACAGGACATGACACAGAAAAGAAATGAAATAAATTCAAGTCCAGTTCATCATTCAATTGCATTTCATATATACACAAATTAACACTAGCAATGTGCTTCTTGACATCCAAAAGGCTAATTGGTTTAAATGCCAAAGGGTCTGTGAGCAACTTTGTGACTGATCTATTATAATGAGCCCTGTCCATGACGACAATCACACCACCCTTATCTGCCTGTTTAATAATAATATTGTCATTAAATTTTAAACACTTCAGGGCTATATATTGATCATGAGTTAAGTTGTAATTTACTCTAGTCCTACCAGTATCGCTACGTTCCCTAAACTCAGTCTCACATAAATCATGAAAGGCAAGAGTAACCGGAACATTAACAGGAATGAATATGCTTCGTTTTTTTACAGATATCCGCAGTCTCAACATCATTATTAAATATCAATTTCAGATTTAGAGTTCTTAAGAACACCTTAAGGTCTGTTAACATAGTGACTAAGTCTAAGGTAGCCATTGAAATAAAACATAAGCCCTTAGATAGCAAAGATAAATGAGAATCAGTTAATATAAACGAAGAGAGGTTTAAAATACCTCCTACTATCAACGACTGTTCTTGCCCTGCCTCATAGGACTGTTGTTCTTCCGCTTCATCGGACCGACTGAATGTCTCGTGAGGGATGAATCCCTCACTAATTTGTGTTCTTGTAGCAAAAATGTCTACCTCTGTCATGTCCTACCCTCTGCACCAAATTCAGAAATACATCCATATTCAACATCCATTTGTGAGACCTCTGTTCTGATGAATTGGTCTGCCTGAACGTTCTCCTCAGAAGGGGGTTTGTAAAATGCCCCAAGAGTCATGCTTGCTTTGTGGCTATGTACCATGTTCCCATGACCATCTTGCACAAGAGGGATGAGCGAGTTCCTCCCATGGGCAATGACGTACCACATCACTGTAGTGTTGTCTGTGTAGTATTCTTCAAGGTCTCTGGCTGCCAAATCCTTTTGAAGTCTTTTATGCTTACAATTACTGCCATAATTTATTTGATGTGATGCATCTTTTTTTTGTAAGCTTTGTCCCTGATCTCGGAGTCCTAGCTTGAATGGGACCCCTCCCCCCCCATTTCAGGTTCACCTGCTGTATCCACCATGAGAGCTCTTTCTTGATACAAGGCAGAAGGCAGTGAGCATGCTGGTACCATGTTTCTTTAGCACCCACTGCAGTTTTCTCATATCAAGCCTTGGCAGGAGTTCATTAGGACTGAGGACACCCTATAAGTAGACACAAATTATCTATAATATAATTACGTTTGATCTCTGCTTGTACTTTTTACACTCTGTTGTAATTGTACTACATATTTCTGTGAAGCTTTTCTCCCCGAGCCTCCAATGAAAATGGACCATTCGTCCAGTCAGACATTCCCAGTCAACAAAATGTAGAATAAATAAATTAATAAAGATTCTTATAACCCAAGCGACTGGAGTGATTTCCCCCACTCTTTTACAAACAATTCCAGATGACCCCCTATTTCTCAGGTGGGAACTAGAAGTAGGGCTGTGGTTGGGAAGGGTTGAGTTGGGGTGGGATATGAAGGGTTATAAGGGAGCAGCTCTGTTAAATAATAGCTGCTCCCTTGGAAGGTCTTGGTCCTGTGGGTCTGTAGGTTTCTCTTTTTAGTCAGCTTGTCATTTTTTCCTGATCTGGCCTTTCTTCCACTTTGCCTGCTTGTCTTGCCTCCTGTGTGAGGGACAGATCTTAGAAGGATGTTTCCATTGTAGTCAGCCTAAAATGAAATGACTATTTGGAAGACTGCACCATCCTCCTCTTTTTCACGTCTAAACACTTGTTTAGACAGTTTGCCAATGCAACATCAAGGAGGGGTGCTTTCACGTGACATGGCAAAGGCTGTGTTCTCAACCAGTCATTTCATTTAATAACTGAACACTGCTGCTGCCCAGCACGATGTGTTCATTGAATCAGAGCTACACTTGGCAAAGTGCTTGCTAAACAGGGAGGTAAGGCTACATAAGTCCAGTACTTTCTTGCTCTCTCTCTCCTCAGCCTTTCACTTCAGCTGGGACAAAAGAATCCTCTGGAACTTTAACATAAATTTGACAATTGATAGTCTGATATCCAAGATGGCAGTGGTGTAAACTTTTTTGTTTTCTCCAAAAGAGACACAGTAACACTCTCTGGCAATAAAAAGAGAATTCTTGGTTTGAGCTCCTATAGACAATTTGTTAGAATTCATAAACACCAAAGATGGCCCAGTAATTGGCTTCTTGCACAGAAACTTACACAAATCCATACACTTGTAAAAATGGTTGGGTTTTCTGAAAGTATGAGGGTCGGGTATCTGGCTGCAACGATTCAGTGGTGAGTACATCCTTCAAAGCTTTAGTCAATGGAGACATAGCTAATGGTTTAGCATATGGTAAACCCAAACGTTCCCTATACCTTTTTTCATCGAAATTTTCCATAGACTTTCACTTGAAGAAATCCATCATACTAATTATGCCTCCTAATGAGAAAAGAGGGGAGGACATCTGGTGCGCATAGGTCAGTTTATCTGCCACGGCATTAGAGGAGTTCGATTACATGGGGTGGGTGGGTAACATTTCTCTTTTTCAAGATAGAAACCAAAGGCATGGATGGTTGTACTTTTCCTCAAATGCTTATAGCCGTCCCCAGTTCAAATTCCTGGGCAAAGTTCATTAGGTCTTCTGTGAAGCATGGCAAAGGGAAAAGGAAGCAGGGCCCATCAAGCTTAAGTTGAGGTAGATGATGGATGTCTGAGGTGGAGAAGCTTTGGTCATGTGTTTGTGAATGGTTTTCTAATCCAGGCAGGCATCATTAATAATAAGTTATGTACTCACCATAACGTTATATCTGAGTAGGTACCTTCATTTGTCTGCAACCTGTGGGGGGGGGGTCTTGGATCCGATATCAGATTCGAGCCGGCAACTTGTTTCATAGCTAATGGATCCAAGCTCCTAGCTCCTCCCCTCACCCATAATCCCCTGCCAACCCTCCATGGCCTCAGATCAAGTTTGCCCGTCAATATGTACCCAAAAAAGGTATTCCAACTTACATAGATCCACTGAAGGCCAGGGGGAAGGAGGGGGGGATGGTTGCAGACAAATGAAGGTACCTACTCAGATGGAACGTTATGGTGAGTACATAACTTCTTAATCTGAAGTAGGGACTTCATTTGTCAGCAACCTGTGGGACAGAGTCCCCAGCTACCTGAATCTGGGGTGGCCATCATGGAAGGATATTGCGGAGCACCGCAGAGCCAAAGGATGCTCTCCCTCTAGAAATCACGTCCAGTTTGTAGTGGTTAATAAAGGTATGAGATGAGGCCCAAGTGGCTGCCAAACAAATATCATCCAATGGAACTCTAGATTTGAAGGCTGCAGAAGTAGAGATGGAACGAGTGGAATGTGCGCGAACTCCTTCAGGTGCGGGTCTCCCAGAAGCTTGTTACGCTAGCAGAATACATTGTGAAATCCAGCGTGATAGAGAAATTTTTGATACTGCTTTCCCCAAATTAAATTTGGCAAAGGAAATGAACAGCTGGTCGGATTGTCTGTGACCAGCTGTTCTATGAGTATAAAAACGCAGCTGCCTATGAACATCTAATGAGTGCAGCTTGTACTCTTCCTTTATTCTGATATTTAGGAAAGAAGACCGGTAAATTTATGGATTGATTTATATTGGTTTCTGATGCTATTTTGGGAAGGAAGGAGGGATTGGTCCTGAGGTACACGCTGTCCGGATGAAAGATCAAATAAGGAGGTTTCACAGAAAGAGCTTGAAGCTCCGAAACTCTTTTCACTGAAGTAATGGCTACAAGGAATGCTGTTTTCCAGGACAAGTATTTAAGATCTACTGAAGCAGCAGGTTCAAAAGGTGGAGCAGTCAGGGCTTGAAGAACTAGTGAAAGATCCCAAGGTGGTACGGCTTCTTTTATAGGGGGTCTAAGCAAAAAGGTGCCCTTGAGAAAGGTTTTACACAATTTGGCCGACATCAAGGGCCCTGTGTCATGTCCCACATGGTAATGGGAGATGGCAGCCAATTGCACTTTGACAGTTGAGCAACTAGCGCCTTCCTGAAAAAGTTCGGTTAGGAAGTCTAATATGGATGGAAGAGGAGCCGTAAAGGGATCTAGATTATGATGCTCCGCCCAGACGGAGAAACGTTTCCATTTACGGCGGTACACTTTCCTGGTGGCGGGCTTATGCGCTGCCACAAGAATGGCTTTGACTGGTGAAGAGATACCGGGAGTCCTAACTAGGAGTGGAACTGGAGCAACCAAGCTGTCAGCTTCAGATTGTCCAGATTTGGGGTCGGTAAGTCCGACGGATGGGAGATTAGATCCGGACTGGGATCCAGAATCCAAGGGGGATTCACTAAGTGAGACCACAGGTAAGAGAACCAAATTTGCCGAGGCCAGAATGGGGCAATGAGGATCATCCTGCTCCCCAACCGCGAGGCTTTCTGTAAGAGCTGAAGCATCAGGGGTAGAGGAGGATAGGCATAAAGTAGTCCGGGTGGACAAGCATGCACCAGAGCGTCTCTTGGGGTTTCCCCTGGAGGGGGAATCAGAGCGAAGAAATTGCCGAATTTGGTGTTTGAGGGAGAGGCAAAAAGATCGCAGCAGGGTTGCCCCCATATTGCGAATATCTGCTTCGCTACTAGTGGGTTGAGAGACCACTTGTACGGGGTTAAGAAGGGTGCGGCTGAGTTTGTCCGCTAGGATGTTGGCCCGCCCCGGAATGTGCATTGCAATCAGAAAGCAGTTGGTGGAAATCACCCATTCCCACACTCTCATGGCTTCGCGGCATAGAGGGTAAGACCTGGTTCCCCCCTGTTTGTTAATGTACCAGACAACCGACATGTTGTCCGACTGAATTGCAATCGTTCCTACGGGGAGGAGATTCTGAAGTGCTTGCAACGCATACAGCACCGCTCTCATCTCCAGAACGTTGATATGCAGGGAGGTCTCTGTATCGTTCCACGTGCCTTGAACGGTTCTGCCTGAATAATGCCCCCCCCCACCCGAGGTGGGAGACGTCCGTGGTCACCGTGGCGAGAGGGGGAGAGGTGCAGAAGGGTCGGCCCATATGGAGGTCCGGAGCATGGAGCCACCATAATAGAGCCCTCCTGCAAGCCTTGCTGATAGCAATGGGGTGATGGAGAGGAAAAGACAGAAAGGACCATTGTACTAGAAGGGTCCACTGCAGTACCCGCATGTTCAGACGGGCGCATGGAAGGAGCGTTATCACTGCCGCCATGGAGCCCAGCGCTCTCAGGACCAATTCCGCCGGTGGGGTCTCTGATTGGAGGATGGCCCGCACATGAAGTTGCAAATTCCGTAGTCGTTCCGACGTCAGGAAGGCTCGTAGATCTCTGGTGTCTATTCTGGCTCCTATGAATTCTATGACTTGTGTCGGGGCCAGAAAGGATTTGTCGGCATTGATGGTGATGCCTAACTGTGGGGCTAGGCGGAGAAAGAAATCTCTGGCTGAGCAAAGTAGATGCCTTGTTGGGGCAGTCAGGAGCCAGTCGTCCAGGTACGGAAAGACTTGTATTCCCTGGAGTCTCAGGTGGGCCGCAATCACTGCTAATACATTGGTGAACACCCTGGGGGCTGTGGTGAGGCCAAAGGGAAGGACCCTGAACTGGTAGTGACTGGCTCCCAGCCGGAAGCGGAGTAACCTCCTGGATCGTCTGTCCATTAGAATGTGGTAGTACGCATCCTTGAGGTCTATAGAGCACATCCAATCGGTCTCCCTTAGAAGGGGGAGAATAGATTGAAGAGTGACCATTCGGAATTTTTCCTTGGTTACTGACAGGTTCAAACAGGACAGGTCTAGAATCGGTCTCAAGTCCCTCGTCTTTTTTGGCACCAAAAAGTAGAGTAGAACCCTAATCCGAGCTGGTCTTGGGGGATGGGCTGGATGGCTCTTTTTCTTAGCAGCTGCTGAATTTCTGCGGCTGCAGCCTCCCTCTGATCGGGTGGTACATCGGGGAGGCTCTTGAATTTGGGGACATGAAGTAATGGGATTTTGTATCCTATGGATATAATTCGAAGCACCCAGCGGTCTGTCGTGATGGACTCCCATAGGTGCTCAGAGAAGCGCCCCCCCGACTGCCTCCAGAGTGGAGCAGTCGGGCAACCCTTCAGGGCTGCTGCGTGGGCCAGTCAGAGAAAGGTTCTCTGGACTCAAAGTTTCTCGGAGCCCCTCTGCCCCTGGGGCGGCGTCCTCCCTGTCCTCCTCTGCCACGGAAGGACTGGTTGTCCGGAGCAGGTTGGGAATGTTGCGATGACCGCTGGGGAGCAGAGAAGCGGACTCTGATGGCAGACGTCTTCCCATCCTTCTCGCTCTGGACAAGTGTCTCGCTAACCGTTTTGCCAAACAGGGCAGAACCATCGAAAGGGGCGTTCGCAAAGGACGCTTTAAAGGGCTCTGCAAAGTCACAATGACAGAGCCAGGCCTGACGTCTCATGACTAGGCCCACTCCGCTAGCTCTAGCAGCTCCCTCGGTGGCGTGGGACAATAGCCACATAGAGGTATTTGAAATGGATCTCAGAGTGGCCATTCGGGTGGAGTACAATTATTTGTCCTCCGCCGACATGGACTCAGGGGGGAAGGCAGCGTATTCTTTGATAAGATCCCGCTGCATCCTGATGACATGTGCCATATAGTTCAGAGACCTTACCGAAAAGGTCGCTGAACTAAACACTCGCTTCCCTAAGCGGTCCATCGAGCGGGACTCCTTGCTCGGTGGATGGACTGAGGGGCTCTCCTGAGCTAGTTCCCTCTTTGTGGCTGCCGCCGTCAACATGGCACCTACGGGGGGACCCTTGCTCCAGTGTGACCGGTCTGCGGGGGGGCTTAGTATCCTGTCTGAGAGTTTGGGTATTGACTCCACGGTGTCCGGGTCCTTCCACGCCCTGGTGGTAATAAGGTCCACCAAGGGGTCGGCCGGAGGGGACACCCAAGAGGTAGACGGGCCTGCTTCGAATGCCTCCAGAAACACGGACTCGTCGGAGGAAGACTTTGGGGCAGACTACCCACCTCTGATCCTCAGCATCTCCAGGATGTCTCCAAAGGAGACATCCTCAAGGGTTGATCTTGGGAAGCCTTCCCCTTCATCCAAGTCCATGTCCTTAGTTAAGGACTCAGGGGAGTCCACATGCCTCCTCTTGCACTTGTGCTTGCGGGGCACTTCCTCAGGGGGGGGGCTGTCCGAGGAGGTCTCGCCAGCAACATCCTGTTCCAATGGAACAACCTGGGACATTGAAGCAGGCTGTCCCTGAGGCCGGGTGATGGAAGCCTGGCCCAGCAGAGAGGGAGTGCAGGGTGGAGCCGAGACAAGGGCAGGGGGTCTGGATGCTCTCGACAGAGCCCTCACCACTACATCGAAGGCAGAGGGGGAACCGCTCTCCCTGGGCTCCGAGAGCCGGCTCCCACTCGGATCCGATGAAGGGATCGGAACCGGCGCCGAGAGCATCGGATCCGAAGGACCAGTGCACTCCGACGTGGACGGAGCCGAAGGCACACTGAATCCCTTGGATCCGAAGCTCGGGCCATGGCTCCGAGAGGTCGGATCTGAAAGACTCGAGGGCAGGGTCGGATCCGAAGTACCAAGTACTGTCGGCGCAGACCCACCCCCGGCTCATACCCTGCTCGGCTACGAACGCTCCGAACCCGGGTAGCGGGTCGGAGAAGGAGCAATCGGAGTGAAAAAAGGTGTCGGGCTCCCCCCCCCCCGAGGGGGGGGGGGAGGCAAGAGCACTCCCATCTGCAGCTGGGCCTGGATGAATCTTCGCATCATCCGGTCCAAGTCTGCATCAGACATGCTGAATGTTGATCTCGAAGAGGCCACCGAGGCAGGCCTGGAATGCCACCTCGATGGAGATCGGGCCTCCTCCTCCTCGGGCCCTGGGGAGAAGCAAGGAGATCTGAGCCGAGGAGAAGGAGACCTAGAAGCAGTGGAGGGAGAAGCCCGCTTAGCTGGCGGGGCCGAAGCCGAGGCCTCGGCCCGCCGCTTGTGGTGCTTCTCCCTCCTAGCCTCCCTGTCCTCCGGCGCTTTAGTGGGAGTTTGAGTCCCGGCTGAAGGAAGGGGGGCAGGAGTGGCAATAACCACAGCCTGTGGTAGTGCCAAGGGAGCAGCGGAGGCCGGAGCCGAGTCCGGGGGGCAAAAGTCCCGCCAGGACCAGCTTCGACCTCCGCTCTTTCAGTGCCCTGGGGTTGAACGCTGCACAAATGGTACAGCCTGAGGTGAGGTGTTCAACCACAAGGCACCGAACGCACCGAGTGTGGCCATCAGCCGGGGAGAGCTTATGGCCACACTCGGTACATTTAGAAAAAATGGCTTTTGGGGCCTCAGCCATACTTAAAGAAAAAAGAAGTGCTACACAAATACACAGGCCCCAAAAACACAAACACACACACACACACACTCACTAACGACCAGCGAAGGGAGGGAAAAACTATGTAAAAAAATTAACATAACAGGGAACCTAACTCTTGCACACTTTTTTAAAATTAAAGTAGAGAAAATTTGACTAAGAAAAACAGACTTGACTGACGATTTTTCGCTAGAGCTCAAGGAATCCAGCCATCCACAAGCGCTGCAAACTAGATCTGAGGTCATGGAGGGTTGGCAGGGGATTATGGGTGAGGGGAGGAGCTAGGATCCATTAGCTATGAAACAAGTTGCCGGCTCGGATCCGATATCGGATCCAAGATCCCCCCCACACACACACACACACACACACACACACACACACACACACACACACACACAGGTTGCTGACAAATGAAGTCCCTACTTCAGATCTTCAGTTTTTTTAGCCACAGATGTTCCTGTACACCAGAACCATGGGAATGTCGTCCTCATCCTCAGTTACCACAATGAGGTCATGGAATAAGATGCTCCTACAGAGGCACCTGGATCACCTGACTGGTGCAGGTTTTTTGGCTTAGGAGGATGAGCTCTCATTCAAGTGCATTTTATCCTCTTCAAGGGTATTTCCAGTCCAAGCAGACAGAGTCCAAGACTTCAGAAACTGCTCTCCTGACCTGATGCCCTGGAGCTTACGCTGGCCTTCAAATCCAATGGATGTGTTGTTAGCCTTCCAGGATTTTCTCTCGTAGGGATTCATACCTAGTTTAGTGAGTTTAGCTATAATTCCAAAATGGGGGATGGTGTCGAAAGCCTTGGCGAGGTCAAGATAGGCTGTGTGAACCACCTTACCCTCATCTACGGCTTTGGTGACTGCCTCAAAGAAGTCGATCAGGTTCAGGAGGCATAATCTGCCTTTCACAAACCCGAACTTGGGTGGGATCCAGAGTTTGGAGGTCACCAATGTCTTTGTTTATGAGTTCCATGGCCTTGCAGACCATGCTCGTCAGGCTAATAGGGCAATAGTTCCTGGGATCAGTGGTGGCTCCCACTTTGTGGAGTGGGATAACTGTTGCTGTACACCATTCAGTGGGCACAAAGCCTGATGTGAGGCTATGACTGAACATGGTTATTAAGTGGGAAGCCAGTTCGTGTAAAATGCAGCCTGGGATGTTGTCCAGTCCCACGGATGTGGTGTTTTTGGCTTTAGAGAGTGCTGCTTTTACCTGCGTAGTTGTGATTACAGGGACTCTGCATTCTTCCTGTATAGATATGGGTCCTTTAGGGGGTGGGGGTAAAGTTAACACTGAACCTATCTGCCAGGATGTTGACAATATCAGTTGATTCTGTAATTCCCGTGCTATTGTGCTGTAACTCAGGGCAGATCCGAGTGTTGCCATTGAGATTCTTGACACAACTATAAAATGCGTTGTGGTTGCCCTTAGAATCAGTGGCAATTTTGTTTTCGTAGCTAGCTTTGGAAGATCTTATAAGGGATCTCAGCTTCTTACTGAGGCTGACCAGGGAGCTCCTCCACTCATGGGATTTTACTCTCTTTTGCAACAATTTCTTCCTTCTGTTGTACAGTTTGCTTATAGCAGGTGTTCACCAGATTGGCTTCCTTTTTTTGGGGGATAGCATCTTGGTTCTGTTTAGGATAGCACGAGCCATGCACTCGTGTAAGTGCTTATAGAGTGCATTTGTGTAGGATTCAGCAATCGTAACTGTACTGTCCCCATCTGTATGGGTGTCATGAAGTTCACCACTTCTGTCTTAAGAAGCATGAAGTTGGCTTTGGAGAAATGTTTTACTGTGGTTTCTTTAGTGGGGGGTGGGGGCAGGATGTGGATATCAAGGGTGATTAGCTTATGGTCAGATCAGACCAACGAGGAGTTGACTTTATGTGTGGAACACCGGTCACTCATGTTGGTAATGACTAGGTCTAGGATATTGTTGCCCCTGGTGGGGGTGTGGATAAGTTGATCCAAGGCATTGGAGTTTATGAATTCCAGAAAGCGTTGTGTGAAGGAGTTGATACACGAGTAGTTTTCCCAGTTAAGGGTGGGGTAGTTGAAATTGCCCATTATTAGGGTGTTTGGTTAAACCCTAATATTTTCCAGTACATCAAGAAAAGGGGAGTGGGAATCCTGGGGCTTGGTGGGGGATCTATAGCAAGCTACAATTTGGATTGCAGTTTTGCCCAGAGTTAGTTGCACTTGGATAACCTCGGATGCATTATGCTGAGCAACTAGCCTGGAGGTGTGGATATCCTTAATGAATATGGACACACCTCTGCCTTTGGTGTTCCGGTCCAGGTTACATGGCCGAAAAGTGTGGTATGAGTTATAGCCTGGTAGTGCAGGCGTGCTCTCTGGAGCCTTGAACCAGGTCTCAGTCACTGCACAGATATCGATGTTCTCCATTTTAAGGAGTGCCTCTAGTGAGTGCATTTTGAGATTTAGACTTCTAGCATTGAGTAGCATTACCATCAGTTTTTGCTTGCAAGCAGAGACTCATCCTGAGACTTTTCTGACACAGCTGGCCAGTCAAGATTAGCCAAGGACAAGACCCTAGTAGACAATCAGCCCAGAGTAAAACTGACATGTAAACAAATTACTCCAGTGGACATGCCCAGCAACCAACCTGGAGGTACTGATGGGATGAGCAGGCTTGAGGACAGTACAGAAGCCTTGAGAGGCACATTGTAAGGTAAGAACCATGAGGTGTGCCTCTGTCCAATCAAAATGGGGGAACTGGACTGTGATCCATCCTAACCAATTAAGAACTTTTACCCTTAAAAGACCAGAACTCCATGGAAAACATAGGTTCATAGATTCATAGGTAAGCATTAGGCTAGCTGCCCTTGAGGGCCAATTTAAGCCTAGCCAATTTCCCTTTTTTGTGTTCAAATTAACCTATCCCATTTGGATACACATTGGCCTTACCCATCTCATGGTCAAATATATTCCTAATGAGAATAACTAGACTCATACCATAGATAATATGAAGGAACACATGCATCAGATAAAGCGTTTAGGAAACGCCTCTGTCTATTAGTAATACAGAGGCAGTCCTGGAGCAAAATTTTTCTCATCCATAGATCCAAGCTGCACTTGAATATGGACAAGAGTGAACTTTTGTTTTATGTAGATGGGGAGTCTGTTCCAGAGCAGTGGCATCGTCTGCGAGGTATACCTGTCCCTCCAGACCATTGTGTTGATGTTGAAGAGGAGGTATATATATCCCTACAAAGAGCATTTCTGATACCATTGGACAAAATTTTTCTCATCCATAGATCCAAGCTGCACTTGAATATGGACAAGAGTGAACTTTTGTTTTATGTAGATGGGGAGTCTGTTCCAGAGCAGTGGCATCGTCTGCGAGGTATACCTGTCCCTCCAGACCATTGTGTTGATGTTGAAGAGGAGGTATATATATCCCTACAAAGAGCATTTCTGATACCATTGGACTTGTTGATGTACAGTAAATCCATCAGTACTGGGTCAGAGGATTCCCTGTACACCAGACACAGGTCATCTCTTAGCAGTCTGTAGGATATATGGTACAGTGACAAGGCTTTGAGTCTGTCCATGTAAGACCTGTTGTTTAGGCCTTTTATCCTTTTAGTAGGATATCTCTGTGGGCAATCCTGTAGTTGCATGTGTCTGGACAGATACATGCCAAAAGAGGCATCATATTCAATGACTGGCCTAAATGAGGGCTGATTAAAGGGGGACAATGACATCTCTATATCTAGGCACAATCCCTTTGTTTATAAGCTGTGCAATACAGAAAGATTTTCGTATAACACCTCGAGGATGAAAACCCCTAGCTAGGCCTCCAAGAAAATATAAGGCACTAAAACATGAGCCCATCCAACTGCAAGGAGAAAGGACCTTCCACAGCAATATCAAATGGCGCCTCTTTCCACTATTTAAAATTAAATTGCCACAAGAAGCTGGAAGATTATACATACATTTTATTATGTGTGTGTAAATATATAAATATATATATATATATATATATATATATATATATATATATATATATATACACACACACACACATACACATTATGTATTGTGTGTGTGTATATATTAGCTACTAAACTGAAAGGAATATGAACACAGAAGCTTTTACTGACGACAGCAAGGATGAAGATCCAGATTCCTAAAAATTACTTTCTCACAAAAGTAAATAATTTACCATACCTACACAATGAAAGGGAAGCCAACTCCTGTGCTGAGGTTCTCCAAAATCACTTCCAAAAAGTACATTTGTGTAAGAACGTACCAAAACAGATTTCCTACTGATCACTGTTGCAGTATTCCTGACATACAGGTTGTCAACCACTGATATCCAGTCAGGGTACCAAAGCTTTTTCTTCCCAGGGTCGTATGTCCGATGTATGACCTCAGCTCGTATGTGTTGGGGTATATAGATAAATGTACGAGTGTGTATCCTCAGACTACACAATCTCCAAGACAGAGGCCTGAAGACTATTGAGAGAGGGCAGTTAGGAGGGGTGAAGTTCGAATAGGTGAGAAAAATCTCCCATTCTCATGGAGCAGATCACATGTTAAAGCAAAGGGGAAAAGGAAAGATGAAGTCTGGCAGAGAAGAGGGGATGAAGGATGGCATGGAATACCGCAACAGATATCAATAGGACATCTACTGTTATGGTAAGTTCTTACACAACTTTACTATGCCCTGACTGAAATCACTGTTGCAGTATTCCTGACATATGGGTGATTCCCAGAGCTCGAGGAGAAAGAAGGGCAGTTGGCTACTGAATATAAGTATTGTCCAGCAGTCTAGACAGGACTGACCAAGCAAAGGCTGCACTGAGCCTGGAAAAAGCATCAGTTTTGAAGTATTTGATAAAGGTGTGCACAGGAGACCAAGTTGCTGCATCTAAGATAGACCTGGAGCCTATTCCTTAGTCCCTGTGGAAGCCATTGCCCTTGTGGAATGTTCCTTATGATATGAAAGCAAGATCTTACCATAGTGCGAACAGTAGACAGAGGTAGCCTTAGAAATCCAAGCTGCGATAGTTTGTTCGGAGACTGTCTGGCCCAGACTAGGGCTCCTAAATGACACAGAGTTTGTTCATAGGTGTGTACTGGGCTAATGGCCCTGGAGCCTTTACAAGCCTAGCCCCCCCAAAAAATTGCCCAGGCACTGTGAAATAATCAGCCCTACCAAGTCTCGAACCCAGGACCCTGTGCACTACAATCACAGCAACGTGCCACTACAAATAAATATATTTTCTGTGGTCTTCAGTTGTGGTAGTTTGGAGTATTTAACTTTTCATTGTTTTGCAGTGTGTCATGATATTTTATTCTTTATTGCAAATATGTCTTTACATGGTGGTTCTAATTTAGTTTTCTACCTCCTGGTTCTAGCCTTTTTTGCCACTATTAATTGAAGGTGCATCAGTACCTTGCAGTGTCTTGGTTCTCAAGAGTCCCCTCCCAGATTAACAACATAACTATACCCTTAGTTATCTCTGTTTATTGAATATGTGCTACAATTCCTGAAATGATTTCTTAAACTGGACAGCCTCAGAAAATAAGTCCCCAGTTTATTTTTTCACTCTCCATGCACCCCCAACAGTTATTAGCTCACAGGTACATTATTTGGAATCTGCTTGGTTTAGACAAGCACCTATGTAGGCATTCCAAAGCCAAGATCCTAAACCACCTTGATTTCATGGCTTGCTCTGTTCTCATCCATATTTCCTTTCACCTTTCAAAGGTTATCTTGATTACTTTTTTTTTCTTCTCCTAACCCAGTTTTCAAATTTGCAAAGCATTCCCTGTTTTCCCTTTGAAAAATCTTGTCCACTGTACTTACTAATCTCTCAGCTCCTGCTTTTGTGGTCTTGGCTTAATTACAAATTTTGCTAAATCAGATACCAGACTTGTCATTCCCTAGCTTTAACTGCTTAAATTCAACTTTAAAGTGAAGATATAGCACCATACCTCTTATTTTAATTTACCTAATGACTGTTTTCAGCTGATCATCTCTCTCTTTTGTAACTCTTCTCAAAATGTTTTTTTTCCTCTTCTGTCCATTAAATCCCTTATTTCTCCATTCTGTTGATTACTCCCGCTGGCATTCTCTTTCTTTCAGGGTTTGCTTTCTTTTAATACCAATTGGTTATTTTTGCAAATGAATTCAATGATCTGATGTCATTTTCATTCATTCCTTAATAGATGGGTCTCAAATCTGACTCTGCCTCTTCTACCCGATCTCCGGATCCAAAACTCTCAAGCTCCTTCCCTTACCCATAATGCCCCACCAATCTAACATATCCCACGTTTCATTTGCTGCCACTTAGCTACATACACAGAGCCTGTTGCTGTCAAGTTTTTTGGGTATTTTCTCAGGAAAATAGTGAGTTTCTCTGTTTAACATCTTTTTGATTTCTTTCTCTTGACTACCTCCCTTGTCTACCCTTTAATTTACTGCAAGTCCTTTCTGAATGTTTTTTACCGTTTATCAGTAATTCTCAGTACTTTTGCTGGTGCTCTCTTTATAGAATCCCTTTCTACTCTATAGAGCATTTCTAGCTACCATTGTTGGTAGTTATCTTTTCTATCCCTTCATTATCTCTTAGGGAAAAAAAATAGTAGTCTTGTAGTTTTTTTCTTTTTTTTCTTCAGTAGCTTAGTTAGGCCAGTATGGCAGACAAACCTGCTGGCTTTAAATAGTACATCACCTGTGGGCATAAAAAAACTCTGAAGCTTGAATCTGCTCCCAAAAAAAGGGAATCCCTTAAGAGGTCGCCGTAACAAACCTTTTTTGGCTCCAAATTGGAGCATCCTACAAAAATATAAAGAAAATCAGATCAGACCACCATGGATCCATCTACATCAAAGTTAGAATCACCACAGATCTTATCACCACCGTATCTACCGGATCCGGTATCATCTAGGTTTCCTTCACCTTTCTTGGAGCAGTCCCCCCATAGGCACTCAAGCCCCCTCTGTTCTGTACCTCTTCTGTCAAGTCTTCCAAGAGTGTCCAAGGCTGATGTGGATCGGATGATGAGAAAATTCCTCAGAGCCCAGATCCAGATTGGGGGGGGGGGGTATTCCTGGCTCTGTCTCCCATTGGATCCTTGAGCCAATTTATGACTACTTACCCCATGATTTCTCCTTCTCTAATCTGACCTACTGTTTTGGAACCCTTGGATCCGAGACCCCTGGTGGGTGTCCTCATCGAATCTGAAGACAGTATGTTCTTCAACTCTGGTTACTTCCCTGAATCATTTGGCTCTGAGCCTTTCTGAGCCAGAGGATTCTCAGAGCCGAAATACTGGCACCAGATCTGGAGGGCTAGAGTTGACTCTTAAGCTGTCAGAGCTATCCCTGCCCATCTAGGCTTCGGCACTGGACTTCATGGGTCTGACTGCTTTGGGTCAAGTGCTTACAGGGTTGCAGGAGCCAACGCTTCAGGTAATTTTGGCTCCTTTGCTGTCAACTTTGGCTTCATTGGGCACTCTGCCATCAAGAGTACAAACAGCCTGATCAAGTTTCCAGTCAAGTCCCACAGGACTGCCCCATCTCTTCCCATACCTATTCAGGCCACCCAACTGATGAGGTCCCTCTTAAGAGAACATGTACAAGGAGACACTTAAGTTTCCCCTCAGGAATCCCTCATGGAGAACACTGATTTCGATGAAGGGGAAGGATCTCCCATATCTCCACCTGAAGACATCTTATTATGAGACATTCTGGAGCTCTTAAAACAAAAAGCTGGGTGGTCTTCTGATACCCCTTCCCAAGAGGAGTCTGTGTTCCCTGAGGCTTTTGGTTATGGCCCAACTACATCTTGGTTGACTCCTTCAGCCACTGGACTTGTAGATCTCATTTCTCAGGAATGCAGGGAACCGGATACTATGGAGCCCATCTCTAAACTTCCAGACAAAATTTTTGCTTCTCCTAAGGACAGGTTACACTGGAGCAAGGGGGTCCCAGTTGATGCCATGGTTGTGGCGGTTGCCACCAAAAAGCTTGTGGAGCTGAGATCCTCTGTCCTGCCCCCTAAAAGGGAGTCCAGAGCCTTGAACAGATTGGTAATTGCGTGTATGCTTCAGCAACGTTTGCTCTGCAGTTTTTGAATTACTTGGCACATTTTATAAGATTACAAAGAGATTTGACTAAAGAACTTTACAAATCTCCTTCTAGGTTCATGTCTGCCAAGGACCAAAATAACATCTCCTCACAAGTAGTCACCCTTCAATCAATATCTAATGCTTCCATGAGGCTGATCTCCAATCCTGCAGAAAGTACCTCATGGGTAAAGGGAGGAGCTTGAGAGCTCTAGATCCGAAGACCTGGTAGAAGCAGCTGAGTCAGATCTGAGACCCGTCAGTTGAGGAAGAATGAAAATTGTCAACACAGATGGAACATTATGGTGAGCACGTAATTTATTTTCTTTTAGTCATCTTCCTTATCAAACCGATCCCAAAGGGTCATTCAGTTGGTCTCTTAGTGAGCTCCCTCCGGTGTAAACATTGTCTTTCCCATCTTGTTTTACAGCTTTCAAATTATGCAAGATCTGTTAACCTTATCCAATCTGCCTTGTAATGCCTGCAAGTCAGCCAGCCCTGATTCTGCGACTTCTGCTAGTATTACTAATTTCTCACATTTCATTCTTGCATGTTTTCCTTTCCAAATTAATTCCAGTATTTCATTTTTCAGTTTTCTTCGTAGTTTCACACTGGGAGGTATAAAAAAATGCCTTTCTTTCATATAGTAATACTGGCACTATAAACATTTTTCTGGCTTGAATTTTATGATTTAATTCCATTATCACTGTTATCTACATTCTGGACATTTGGTTAGCATAAAATTAGAATATCAAATAGCATACAACTCTTGCTTTCCAGTAGGATATTACTCAGATGCACGTTTACAACGTGTGAAAATATAGTGCAAAATGTAAGCATATTAAAGAGACTGTAAAATCTGTAGACTTTCACAAACTATATTGTAAAATTCTATCACCCAAGGTAATTTATTTTTGCTCCAGAAAGAGAAATTTAAGATGTGTGTTCTCTTTCTTAAAGACTATTTTTGCTGTTGAGATGTAATATGGTTTTCTGTGTACTGGACAGCTTCAGAATTCACATGTGCTGAGGGAGGATTTAGAAAATTGTGAGACTGGGTAAATCAAACCAGAAAAGAAGTACTTGCCTCCAAAATAAAGGGACAGACTACACCCTTAGAATGATCGTGCTGCCCCCAACCCTACATGTCTGTGTCCCATAAACTGACTTCCCAGTCTTTCCCTTTGCTAACTGATTGTTTCTTATTCATGGGTGCTAACACTGATTCAGGAGGGTTACAGCTGGTACTGAAGTACACATCCCTCTTTTCAGGGATTTCATCCCTACCCTCCAAAACAGACATGAGTTTTTTCCTCAGGTTCTTTAGCACACACTTGCTCTAGGAGTTATATTACCAGAGCCTTTATAGCAAAGGGGAGGAAGTCTTTCACTCCAGGATGTTTCTGGTTTCAAACAGCGAGCTTTCCTAGAGGTCCAGTTGTAGAACATTTCTTTCTCAACCAGTTTGTGAAAGTACCGAAATTCAGCATGCCAACAATTCAGTGTCCGTTACCCATCATTCCTCTTTTTCAGTTTCATGGTAACGTTAGGCCTAAGGGAAGTTCATTACATGTCCTTTGTCACAGCCTCCAAAAATTTTCTCAGGTTCTGTGTCTGGGTCATATCAGATTAATATTTCTCTGCATTACCTTGTGAGTTTAGCTACAGCTTCTAGGGTGTTTACAAAATGTCTGCTCAAGGGATAGACTATTGCAAACTAGAAGGCATTTGTATTTTTTTCTTTTTTACATGACTCGCTGATCTTTGCAGAGTCTCTTGTCAGAGTCCTTAACAGGGGTTTCTTTACTACTTACCAATCTAGACTTCCAGATAAAAGTACAAAATTCCTTCTTGACCCTGTCACACAAGATTGTGCTTTTCCATTGTCTTCTAGATACGTCTCTTCAAAGGCATTCATAACGTAGGAAAAGATGAATTTGCATCTGGAAACTTTTCTCATTCTTACACTTCAACCAGATATCATCGCAGGACTCTAGGGTTCCTGCATCTATGAATGATGTTCTTCGTGTTTCACTGTTGCAGTCATCACATTTGGGTTATCTGCTTGCAGGAGCCCTCAGTTGGCCTGATTATCAAAGTATTGAGTCCTGCATCGGTTGCTGTCTCATCTTCCATGACGTCAGGTAGTCAGGGGTATAAAGCATGCAGCCAACACCATTACATCAGTCTTTCTTGCCGTGCAGTGCCCGGAGCAGAAGCAGTTCGCAAGTGCCGGTTGGCCAACTCCTGAAATTTTCATTTTAGAGTTTCAGATCCGAAGTCTTCAACTAAGCTAAGTACCCCGTTGGAGAACCTTTTTCTTGCTCTAAACCGATGTCAGTAAAAGTTAACAATTGTATTTCATGTGGAAAGCAAATATCTCAAAGATTTTCATTCGTACTGCATTCCTTGCTTAGGCCCAGACCACGACGTACCTTGCTGTTGGTTTTGTGCCTTATTCAAACCTCGTACTATTCGTCTTCGGTTCATTTACACATCTAAATATTTTGGTACTCGGTTCAATTATCCAGAAATGGCTTTGGTAAGCCACCAGACTACAGACATTCCGAAAAAACGCAAAGATAAAGACAAAGGCAGACTGCATAGGTCCAAAGCTGCTGACGACGCTTCGCTTAAGCTAGTCACCAGTTTGCCGGTACTCAGTGAGGTGCTTTCGAGCCCCTGATACCCACTACTTCAGATCCGCAGGCCTCTACTGAGACCCATTCGGAGTCTGGTATGCCACGAGATGCTTCTTCGACTGTGGAACCTGTGGATGTCTCTACCTTGGATGGGTACGGAGCCGCTGTGCAGACACCAGCTTCTGAGGGTGTATTCAGGCCTACTGACTTGCATATTAAACCAACGCCATCTTCTTCTTCAAGGCCTAAAACTCGATCCATGCCTAGAAAACCGACGCCCAGACCGCATGGTCAGGCCCCAATGTCTAAAATACAAATAAGAATGGCTGAAGACCTTATTACTCTAATCAGGGGAAGCCACCCTCAAAGAGACGTAGGATTGATTTTCCTTCTGATTCGTCTGATCAGGACTCTGAAATTTCTGTTTTCTCTGATGACCCGGATTTGCCATTATCTACCTATGAGGATTCTGATGCAGAGGACTCCATTCCCGTCTGCTTCCCCTCCAGAGGATTTCTCTTTTGGTGAAACCTTGCATACTCTTAGGGAGCATTTTCGCTGGGAAAGTTAGGATTACTCTGACTCCAAAAAGAGGCTTAGGGAATTCTTGCTCCTGCCTCAACACAGGCCTTTAGCTATCCCTCCTGTATTGGACATTATAGATGATGCCTTCTCAGAATCTAGCTTGGCCCCTGACTCTTTACCTCCTGCTCCCAGAAAACCTGATAGGTATTCCAGAGTACCTGACTCTCAAAATATACTCTTTAAAAATGCTACTGCGGATCCTGAGACCATTTCACAGGGACCCAAGGGCATTAAGGCTACTACTGCCAAAAATCCTACCCCCTCTGATAGAGATTCCAGGGCGCTGGATAGATGGCAACCTTGGCCATTAGGGCCTTAAACTGCCAGTCTCATATGTTAAAGTATCAGCAGCTTATTATTGGATTGCTTAAACAGAAAATGATGTGGATTCCTGGCTGTGCTGAAAATAAAGATTTACAGGATTTAATGCATTCTGCTGAACAAGTTGGAAAACATAACTTTGCAATATGGTTTTGATTCATTAGAGGCATCTTGCAGGGCTGCTGTCACTGGGTCTGTACTTAGAAGGCATGCTTGGCTTAAGGAGCAATCTTTGCCAGATCATGTTAAAGCTAAATTACTGGATGCTCCCTTAAACCAGGACCGCTTGTTTGGCAACAAAGCAGAAGTAGTACTTAAAAAGATGGAGGAAAAAGCTAATTCTATGCAAACTGTTAAAGATTTCCTGCAAGTACAGCCTCACAGATTTAGTAGGCATTGGACCTCAACGAATTGGTCCTTTCCTACCTCTTCCAGGCCTTCTCAGTCGAAACCCAGAACCAGCAGAACACCCAGGCTTCAGTCCCAAGGTACTCACAGGCGTAAGCAGTGGGGGGCTCCCACTTCCAAAGCAGGGAGTAGTAAGACTCCCCCCTATGGTAAACTCTCTCAATGACTTAACTTTAAACCTTCCAAGCCCTGCTCAACTGACTGCTCCTTTAGGGGGAAAGATTGCACTGCATGCAAAAAAATTGGGAACTCATTACCCAGGACAAATGGGTTTTAAATAGTTTCCCAAGTTTACAGATTCCACTTCCACTCTTTACCAACCCCAAACGGTTGGCCAGAACTTCCACCAAATCAGTGGGCAGAGGCTCAAAAGCAAGTTCTCTCTCTTTTAAGCATCAGGGCTATTCAACCCATCCCAGAAGAAGAATGGGGACAAAGTTTCTACTCAAGACTTTCCTGGTACCCAGAAAACACAATTCCTGGCGTCCTATCCTGGACCTGTCTATCCTAAACACATTTTTGGTAATTCCAAAATTCAAGATGCTAACTCTTCATCAGCTGCTTCCCATGCTAGGCAAAGACGCCTGGTTGGCAACACTAGATTTAAAGGAAGCCTACCTGCACATCCCATATAGGGAATCTTGCAGAAGATACCTACACTTCAAAGCAGGCTACATGCACTATCAGTTCTCTGCACTGCCCTTTGGCTTATCTACTACACCCAGTGTATTCACAAAGTGCCTAGCTCCAGTCATTGCATTTTGCAGGCAAAGAAATATTCAAATACACCCATACCTGGACGATTGTTTAATTCAGGCAGAAAGCCAGGACATACTATTAAATCATATGGCATTTGTAAAGAAATTGCTAACATCTCTGGGTACACCATAAACAAAAAGAAATCACATCTTGTACCCTGCCAACAAATTGTATTCCTGGGAGCAAGCTTGAATACAACTTCCCACGTGGCCTACCTCACACCAGAGAAACATTCAATTGACAGTCTACTTCAAATTAATGGCAACCAAGACCCAGCTATCTGCAAGGAAAATAATGCAAGCCCTGAGGTTCATGGCTTCTTGCATTCTACTAATTCCATATGCAAGACAGCATATGAGGAAACTACAATGGTATCTAAAAAGCCTATGGTCAACATTCTCAGGATCTAGAATCAATGATTCCTATCATACCATGTCTACAGATAGAGTTCCTTTGGTGGGCAGAGGCCTACCACCAAAACAAGGGACTGCCATTCACTTTACCCACTGTTGCCCAAACCCTAACAACAGACACATCAGACTATGCATGGGGGGCTCACTTGGCAGGGCAGTGCATTCAAGGCAAATGGAACCCAAATCAAATGCACTTGCATATCAATCAAAAAGAAATGTTAGTTGTACAGAATGCTCGCACAGCTTTCAAGGACCACATTCTTCCAGGACAATTACTGGTAAAGACGGACAACAATACTCTGTTATGTGGTACATAAACAAGCACGGGGGAAACCACTCTTACCCCCTCTGCAGACTAGCCATGGCTCTGTGGAACACAGCCTTGAGCTACCAAGTGCACCTACAGGCTCAATTCCTGCTAGGAAAGCTAAATACACTGGCAGACGACCTAAGTAGAAATCTCATGGACCCACACAAGTAGAAACTGGAACTAAAGATATTCAACATGTTGAGAAACAAATGAGGGAGCCCAGAGATAGACCTGTTTGCCTCCCCCAGAAAGTACAGTTTTGTACCTACCATAAATGTAGATGTTCGAAGATCCACATTGCTGCAGTCCTAACACTTGGGTAGTCCGCTGTCCCAGTCGGCCCGAATACCAAAGTATATTGACGCCGGTCAAGGCGCATTAGTCTGACGTCAGGACGTCAGGGTACAAATGCGCATGACCGACGTCATATCCTCAGTCTTTTCTTGCCCCAGATGTCAGAAGACCCTAAAAAGATAAGGCTAAAACCAAAAAACACCACCCACTCCTGCACCAAATATATATACAATATATACAAATTTACAAGAGTATAACCTCACCCACACAACCACCCCTAAACACAGAGGGAAGGAGGAGGTAAATTGACTGCAGCAATGTGGATCTTCGAACATCTACATTTATGGTAGGTACAAAACTGTACTATGTTCTTCATACCACATTGCTGCAGTCCTAACACTTGGGTAGAATCCCAAAGCAGAGGTAAGGAGGCTGGCAAATCATAAGGAAGCAGGAGCTGACAACATGCCCTGCAAAATAGCCGTGCAAAACCAGCCCTAGATTTAGAGTAGAGAGGAAGGTGGTAATGCTTAGAGAAAGTATGCACTGAACTCCAAGTAGCTGCCTCCAAAATATCCTTAGTTGCCACCCCCCTTAGAAATGCTGTAGAAGTGGCAGTAGCCCTAGTGGAACGAGGCCTAATCCCAGCTGGAATCTCCTTGCCATGATGGGAATAACAAAATGCAATGCAAAACCCAATCCACTTAGAAATAGTTTGTTTTGACACAGGCTTGCCCTGAGAACTCAAAGCAAAAGAAACAAACAACTGCTGAGACTGCCTAAAATCCTTAGTCCTGCTTAAATAATAACGCAACTGCCTGTGTACATCTAAAGTGTGCAAAATCTTTTGCATCTTATTTTGGGGATCTGCATAAAAGGTAGGCAAATGAATAGTATGGTTTAAAGCCACACTAGAAACCACTTTAGGCATAAAGGAAGGATTAGTACGTCAAGATACCCTATCCTTATGAAAAATCAGGAAAGGCTCAACCGCCATAAGGGCCTGCAATTCAGACACCCTTCTTGCAGATGTAATGGCTAACAAAAAGCAGTCTTCCATGACAAATATTTCAATTCAGCAGTAGCTGCAGGCTCAAAAGGTTGTAGAGTGAGTTTCTCCAACACAAAATTGAGGTCCCAAGCAGGAGTAGGAGCTCACGTGGGGTCTTATATTCTTTGCCCTCTAAGAAATTGCTTGAACAAAGGATGAGAAAACAATGGTGGGTCACAATCATAGTGAGCTGAAATTGCTGCAGCATGAATCTTAATGGAAGAGAAAGACAAACCTTTGTCCAATAACTCAGTAAGATATTGAAGAGCCACACTCAAATTCGCTCAGAAACATCCAAATCCTTTGCTGCACACCAAAATAAAAATCTCTTCCATTTTCCTCGTACATCTTTCCTTGTACTAGGTCTTCTGGCTTCCATAATCACATTCAAAACTTGTTGAGGAAGCTGAGACCTGCTATGGTTCAAAACAGAATATGCCAAGCTGTTAGATGAAGAGAGTGAAGCTTGACATTGAGCAGATGCCCGTCCTTCTGAGACAATAGGTGTGGAATCAAAGGTAAGGGCCATGGAGGCTTCCTTACCAGACTCCTCAGCAATGGGTACCAGTGCTGCCGAGGCCAATCCGGAGCTATTAAAATCATCCTTGGCTTGTCTTGTCTGACCTTAGAAGTACCTTTGGAAGGAGAGGCAGAGGTGGAAAGGCATACACATGAAGATTTTTCCAACTGAAAGAAAGAGCATCCACTTTCCAGGCTGTGTGATGAAACCTTTCGTGCAAAACTTTGGCAGCTGGTGGTTTAGTGGAGAAGTTTAACAGATCTATGTCTGGAGTTCCCATGACACTGTCAATGTCTGAAATACATGAAGATCCAGTTTCCACTGTGGGGATCCATGATTTGCCTGCTTAACACATCTGCTAAGGAGTTCTGTGCTCCTGGCAGAAACCTTGCTTGAAGATTCAGCTGCAACGCAGTCTCCCCACAAAATCATTGCTTGCCTGCATAGAGGATAAGAATGTGTTCCCCTTGTTTGTTGGATGTACCACATGACAGTTGTGTTGTCTGTTAGAATCAACACCTGCCCTGGAAGAAGTAAATCTTTGAAAGCCAGTAATGCAAACTGGACTGCTAACATCTCCTTCATGTTGATATGTAGATGCTGCAGTCTGGCAGGCCACTTGTCTTGTATCCACTTTCCATTCAGATGAGCTCCCTAAGCTGTGTCTGAGGCATCTGTCGTTAGAATCTGACTCGCCTCTGGCCGGGTCACAGAGAGTCCCTTGTTTAGGTGACATTCCTGAGCCCACCACAAAAATTCCTTTTGAATGCAAGGTATTATTTGAATGACAGTGTCCAAATCCTGGCAGTGCTGTGTCCATACATTTTTGAGATACCATTGTAGCTTCCTCATATGCAGTTTGGCATTGGGAAGTACCAGAATACAAGATGCCATGAACCCTAAGGCTTGAAGGACTGTCCTTGCAGTCAGCCCGGACTGATGAGATAGTTGATGGAAGTAAAGAGAAAGATTCTTTTGTTTGTCCGGGGTTAAAAAGGCCATCTGGGTTGCTGTATTCAGTCTCACACCCAGAAAGCACATGTCTTGAGAGGGTACTAGACTGGACTTTATTTGCGTAACAGAATACCCTAGACATCTTAGAACTGCTACCACAGATAACAAATGCTGAAGAAGCGTCCCTTCCTTGAGCCAGAATCAGGCAATCGTCCAGATAAGGATAGATTTGTATTCCTTTTAGCCTGAAGAAAGCTATCACTGGAGCCAGAACCTTTGTGAATACTCTGTAGTAGATAAGCCAAAGGGCAATGCAGAGAACTGATAATGAGAATTCCCAGCCTCGAAACGCAGATACTTCCTGCAAATTAGTCTGATAGGAACATGAAGGTAAGCTTCCTTGAGATCCAAAGTTACCATCCAGTGATCTCTGCCCAGCAGAGGTAAAAGCTGTTGTAATGTCAACATTTTGAACTTGGGAATGTCCAGATAAGTGTTGAGGATAGACAGATCCAAAATTGGTCTCCACGTGTTCTTTTTTGGTACTAGGAACAGGTGAGAATAAAATCCTAGGCCCCTTTCTGGCACAGGAACCGGCTGAATGGCCCCTATTTGGAGCAACAGAGAAATTTGCTTGTGAGCCTCTTTCCTTTGTTGAGGAGGAATGTCTGGCATGCCTTTGAAAGGAGGCAAGGTATGGAAATAAAACCTGTAACCGTGGTGAATGATATCCAATACCCATCTGTCTTGGGTAATTAAACTCCAGTTTTCTTTGAAAAGTGCCAACCTTCCTCCCAAAGGTGCTGCCAGCCGAGAAGATTCTGGCAGCTGAAAAGGCAGGTCATTGTGTCTGTTTACGAAAGGACTGACCCCTGCCCTCACCAGAAGACTGAGCAGGTGAACTCCCCTGTTCTAGGCCTAAAGAACCTTGAGCTCTGCCTTGGATGGAGTGCGGAGCCGCTGTGCAGACACCAGCTTCTGAGGGTGTATTCAGGCCTACTGACTTGCATATTAAACCAACGCCATCTTCTTCAAGGCCTAAAACTCGATCCATGCCTAGAAAACCGACGCCCAGACTGCATGGTCAGGCCCCAATGTCTAAAATACAAATAAGAATGGCTGAAGACCTTATTACTCTAATCAGGGGAAGCCACCCTCAAAGAGACGTAGGACTGATTTTCCTTCTGATTCGTCTGATCAGGACTCTGAAATTTCTGTTTTCTCTGATGACCCGGATTTGCCATTATCTACCTATGAGGATTCTGATGCAGAGGACTCCATTCCCGTCTGCTTCCCCTCCAGAGGATTTCTCTTTTGGTGAAACCTTGCATACTCTTAGGGAGCATTTTCGCTGGGAAAGTTAGGATTACTCTGACTCCAAAAAGAGGCTTAGGGAATTCTTGCTCCTGCCTCAACACAGGCCTTTAGCTATCCCTCCTGTATTGGACATTATAGATGATGCCTTCTCAGAATCTAGCCTGGCCCCTGACTCTTTACCTCCTGCTCCCAGAAAACCTGATAGGTATTCCAGAGTACCTGACTCTCAAAATATACTCTTTAAAAATCCTACTGCGGATCCTGAGACCATTTCACAGGGACCCAAGGGCATTAAGGCTACTACTGCCAAAAATCCTACCCCCTCTGATAGAGATTCCAGGGCGCTGGATAGATGGCAACCTTGGCCATTAGGGCCTTAAACTGCCAGTTTCATATGTTAAAGTATCAGCAGCTTATTATTGGATTGCTTAAACAGAAAATGATGTGGATTCCTGGCTGTGCTGAAAATAAAGATTTACAGGATTTAATGCATTCTGCTGAACAAGTTGGAAAACATAACTTTGCAATATGGTTTTGATTCATTAGAGGCATCTTGCAGGGCTGCTGTCACTGGGTCTGTACTTAGAAGGCATGCTTGGCTTAAGGAGCAATCTTTGCCAGATCATGTTAAAGCTAAATTACTGGATGCTCCCTTAAACCAGGACCGCTTGTTTGGCAACAAAGCAGAAGTAGTACTTAAAAAGATGGAGGAAAAAGCTAATTCTATGCAAACTGTTAAAGATTTCCTGCAAGTACAGCCTCACAGATTTAGTAGGCATTGGACCTCTAAGAATTGGTCCTTTCCTACCTCTTCCAGGCCTTCTCAGTCGAAACCCAGAACCAGCAGAACACCCAGGCTTCAGTCCCAAGGTACTCACAGGCGTAAGCAGTGGGGGGCTCCCACTTCCAAAGCAGGGAGTAGTAAGACTCCCCCCTATGGTAAACTCTCTCAATGACTTAACTTTAAACCTTCCAAGCCCTGCTCAACTGACTGCTCCTTTAGGGGGAAAGATTGCCCTGCATGCAAAAAAATTGGGAACTCATTACCCAGGACAAATGGGTTTTAAATAGTTTCCCAAGTTTACAGATTCCACTTCCACTCTTTACCAACCCCAAACGGTTGGCCAGAACTTCCACCAAATCAGTGGGCAGAGGCTCAAAAGCAAGTTCTCTCTCTTTTAAGCATCAGGGCTATTCAACCCATCCCAGAAGAAGAATGGGGACAAAGTTTCTACTCAAGACTTTTTCCTGGTACCCAGAAAACACAATTCCTGGCGTCCTATCCTGGACCTGTCTATCCTAAACACATTTTTGGTAATTCCAAAATTCAAGATGCTAACTCTTCATCAGCTGCTTCCCATGCTAGGCAAAGACGCCTGGTTGGCAACACTAGATTTAAAGGAAGCCTACCTGCACATCCCATATAGGGAATCTTGCAGAAGATACCTACACTTCAAAGCAGGCTACATGCACTATCAGTTCTCTGCACTGCCCTTTGGCTTATCTACTACACCCAGTGTATTCACAAAGTGCCTAGCTCCAGTCATTGCATTTTGCAGGCAAAGAAATATTCAAATACACCCATACCTGGGCGATTGTTTAATTCAGGCAGAAAGCCAGGACATACTATTAAATCATATGGCATTTGTAAAGAAATTGCTAACATCTCTGGGTACACCATAAACAAAAAGAAATCACATCTTGTACCCTGCCAACAAATTGTATTCCTGGGAGCAAGCTTGAATACAACTTCCCACGTGGCCTACCTCACACCAGAGAAACATTCAATTGACAGTCTACTTCAAATTAATGGCAACCAAGACCCAGCTATCTGCAAGGAAAATAATGCAAGCCCTGAGGTTCATGGCTTCTTGCATTCTACTAATTCCATATGCAAGACAGCATATGAGGAAACTACAATGGTATCTAAAAAGCCTATGGTCAACATTCTCAGGATCTAGAATCAATGATTCCTATCATACCATGTCTACAGATAGAGTTCCTTTGGTGGGCAGAGGCCTACCACCAAAACAAGGGACTGCCATTCACTTTACCCACTGTTGCCCAAACCCTAACAACAGACACATCAGACTATGCATGGGGGGCTCACTTGGCAGGGCAGTGCATTCAAGGCAAATGGAACCCAAATCAAATGCACTTGCATATCAATCAAAAGAAATGTTAGTTGTACAGAATGCTCGCACAGCTTTCAAGGACCACATTCTTCCAGGACAATTACTGGTAAAGACGGACAACACTACTCTGTTATGTGGTACATAAACAAGCACGGGGGAAACCACTCTTACCCCCTCTGCAGACTAGCCATGGCTCTGTGGAACACAGCCTTGAGCTACCAAGTGCACCTACAGGCTCAATTCCTGCTAGGAAAGCTAAATACACTGACAGACGACCTAAGTAGAAATCTCATGGACCCACACAAGTAGAAACTGGAACTAAAGATATTCAACATGTTGAGAAACAAATGAGGGAGCCCAGAGATAGACCTGTTTGCCTCCCCCAGAACTACCAATTGGACAAATTCTGCACAAGGACTCCCCACAAACAATTGTGGAAGGTAGATGCCCTGTCCTTCACCTGGAAAAACCTATCAGTTTATGCCTTTCCCCCTCTGCCTCTCCAAGGTACTACTAAAGATCAAACAGGACAAACCAAG
Organism: Protopterus annectens; assembly: GCF_019279795.1. Lineage (NCBI taxonomy): Eukaryota > Metazoa > Chordata > Ceratodontiformes > Protopteridae > Protopterus > Protopterus annectens. Next base: position 1,015,646,319 of record NC_056734.1, on the reverse strand, counting down.
GATAATACTGATTGGACCAGACTGGCCACACCAACACTGGTACCCCCTCTTGCGTAGTGTGTCGCTGTTAGCACCATGGCACCTGCCTCAGACCCCTGCCCTGCTGTCCCAACAGGGAGGCCAGATTCTGCACCCACAACTTCAAACCCTGAACCTGGGAGCCTGGCTAATTACCTAATCTCTCCATTACCATCCCTCAGTAAACAAGTGTTGGAAGTCATTCTGGAGGCAAAGAGGCCTAGTACTAGAAAATCTTATGCTGAAAAATGGAAAAGATTATGTTCCTGGAGCCAAACTCAGGGGATGGGCACAGCAGCTCCCAATTTACCCCATATTCTTCAATACTTAACTGAGATGCTTCACAAAGGCCTTTCCTTTTCCTCCATCAAAATGCATGCCTCAGCCATTTCAGCTCATTACAACACAGAACCACCCCTTTTCTCTCATCCACTGCTGAAGCAATTCCTCAGAGGGGCCAAAAACTTAAGACCACCCAGGAGAGCCCCTACTCCAGCCTGGGACCTTAACTTTGTATTGGAAAAGCTCACTCTACCTCCCTTTGAGCCAGCTACAAATGCAGAGTTGAAATTCCTTTCTTGGAAAACAGCCTTCCTGCTAGCCATCACTTCAGCAAGAAGGGTATCTGAATTACAGGCCCTCATGGCAATGGAGCCTTTCATCATCTTTCATGCTGACAGGGTGTCCCTTAGGACCAATCCCTCCTTCATGCCCAAGGTGGTATCCAGTGTGGCCCTTAATCAGTCTATTCATTTGCCAACCTTCTTTTTTAATCCACAGAACAAAGGGGAATGAATAATGCACTCCTTGGACATGCACAGACAACTTAGATTTTACTTAGACAGGTCTAAGCCTCTCAGGAAATCTGAACAGCGGCTGGCTGCATTTGCTGCAGGGGCAGAGGGGAAGGCCATTTCAAAGCAAACCATTTTTAAGTGGATAGGCCATTGCATTCATTTCTGCTATAAGCATTATGGAAAACCTACCTCACAGGGGATAAGACCACATTCTACCAGGGCTGCATCTACCTCTACAGCCTTTCTCAGAGGTGTCCCTACCAGGGACATCCTTGAAGCTGCTACCTGAAGTTCTGTACATACCTTCACTAAGCATTACTACTTGCCAATTGTTTCTAAATCCACAGCTGGATTTGCCACTGCAATCGAATCTACCCAAATGTGATGACTGCAACAGTGAAACAGGAAGAACATAGTACAGTTGTGTACACTTACCATAAATGTAGATGTTAGAGTGTATTCAATGTTGCAGTCCTGGTTACCCTCCCTCCAGCCCCCTGACTTCTACTGATTATATCTCTATTCTTGTTTACTATGCTTAAAGCTTTTTGGTGTATTTGCTTGTTTGTTGGAGGTGTAATCTTGTATATAATTGCTTCCAATTATGGGGGGCACCTGATATCTGGAGCAAGAAAAACTGATGTAATGGCGGCTGCATGCTTTATAGCCCTGACTACCTGACGTCATGGAAGATGAGACAGCAACCACCGCAGGACCCAAGACTTTGATAATCAGGCCGACTGAGGGCCACTGCAAGCAGATAACCCAAATGTGATGACTGCAACAGTGAATACAGTCAAACATCTACATTTATGGTAAGTGTACACAACTGTACTTTCTTCATGTTTCACTGTTGCAGTCATCGCCTGTGGGTTATCCGTGCTGTGGCAGCCCTCTGCTGGCCCGAATACCAGAGTCAATGTTTTTCTGCGTCAGCTGCTGTCACCTGTAGACTGATGTCAGGTCATCAGTGCTATAAAGTAAGGCAGCTGATGCCATGACATCAGTCTTTTTTGCAGTGGAGCCCGTAGCAGAAGCAGTTCGCAAGTGTGCTTGTCGGTCGCTACCAGAGCTCAGATCACAGCTCAAAACATCTAAAGCTAAGTACCCCATTAGATCTCTTTTTCTTGCACTGATGTCCGAAAAAGTTAACAGTTGTCTCGCCTGTGGAAAGCAGATCCCACACAGAGACTGCATTCATACTGCGTCACTTGTTTAGGCCCAGACCACGACGTCACCCGTTGCTGGTTCTGTGCCCTCTTTATCGCAAGAACCATTCGTCATAGAGCTCTTTTTGTGGACAGGTATTTTTGTCCTCCTTCACAAATGGCGTCAGTCAGCCAACAATCCATAGAGCCTCAGAAAATACATAGGGATAAAGCTAAAGACAGACCGCACAAGGCTAAGCCTTCCGACGACTCTTCCACTTAGCAGGTCATTAGTTCTCCAGAATTCAGTGAGGAGCTTTTGCAGCCCCTGATGCTTGATGCAATAGCTATGCAGGCTTCTACAGAGACCCTCTCAGAGTCCAGTATGCCGCAGAAATCTTCTTCGTCTTCAGAGCCTTTGTTTTTCTCTGCCTTGGTTGGGCCCGGAGCCACAATGCAGGCACTGGCTTCCAAAGAGGTCTTTTGCACTACCAATTCTAGTCAGAAACCCGACGTCTTCACACCAGACTACCATTTCTCTCTGACCGAATACCTTTAGGCCTAGAAGCCAGGCCACCCCTAGAAAATCTACCTCTAGCCACCATCTTACTCCCTCTCCTCCACCACAGGCCCAAAATGCTTAAGATGGCGCAGCATCTTATTTCCCTTATCAAGGGCAGTCGAGCCTCAACTTCTAAATGGAAAAGATGCCCTTCTCCTGAACTATTGACAGAGCAAAATTCTAAGGAATCTGATTATTCAGTTTTTGAAGAGGAACAACAACCTCTGACTGCTTATGAGGATTCAGATGCAGAGGAATCCATCTCTTCTGCCTCCCCACCAGAAGATCTTTCTTTTGGGGAAACCCTCCACACCCTCAGGGAACATTTCCAATGGGAATCTCAAGGCTTCCCTCAGTCTAAGAAACGGCTAAGAGAATTTCTAGACCTGCCCTTGCACAGACCCCCGGCCATACCCCCTATTTTAGAAGTGGTGGATGATGTTTTCCATGAATTCAGCTTAGCCCCGATGCCCTCCCACCCGCTCCCAGTAAACCAGACAGGTGTTAAGAGTACCGGACTCTCACAAATACCTGTACAGAAATCCTGCTGCAGACCTGGAGGGCATTACACAGGGCCTAAAGGAGCCAGGGCTAGTTCTGCAAAGAATCCTACTCCTCCTGATAAGGATGCCAGAGCTCTGGACAGATGGGGTATAAAAGTTTACACCTCAGCAACTTTGGCTATTAGAGCTCTCAACTGTCAGTTCCATATGTTAAAATATCAACACCACACTTTGGAATTATTAAAGCAAAAGATTTCTAACTTTCCGGACTGTGCCAATTCTAAGGAGTTAGCAGATTTACTGCACTCTGCTTGTCAAGTGACAAAGCACTCCCTACAATGTGGATATGATGCACTAGAAGCCTCTAGCAAGGCAGCAGTGTCTGGATCTGTCATTAGGAGACGTGCATGGTTGAAAGAACAACCTCTACCTGATCATGTCAAGTCTAAATGAATTGATGCACCCTTAGATAAAGGCCGCTTGTTTGGAGAAAAACCAGAAGAGGTGCTTAAAAAGATGGAAGACAAAGCAAAATCTATGCAAACAGTAAAATATTTCTTTCTCGTTCAACCTCCCAGATTCAGCAGGAATTTTCCCTCTAAGCTCTTAGTAGACAGGGGCAAGCTAACCCCGGCAGGGGCAGGCCACCCAGATCCCTATCCCAGGGACAACAGAGAGCCAAACAATGGACCACTTCCGCCTCTAAGGCAGGGAGTTCTAAAACATCCCTCTATGGCAAACGCTCTTAAGTGACTCCCACTCCCACATCTGTCCTCCTTTCACCCACCAAAAGCTCGGAGGAAGGCTGTCCCTCTGCAAAGAAAGTTGGCTGTCTGTAACAAAGGACTAATGGGTCTTAAAGATCATTTTTCAGGGATACAAATTCATTTTCAATAAACTTCCAATTCCCAGAGGGTAACCAGACTTGCCTCCAAAATCAGTGGGCAGAGGCATTAAAACAATTCCAAACTCTCATATCCCAGGGGGCAGTAGAACCTGCTCCCGCAGATCAAACAGGCAATGGCTTTTATTCCAGTCTATTCCTTGTTCCAAGAAAGGAGGGCACTTGGCTCCCCCCATCCTGGACCTGTCCATTCTGAACACCTCCCTGTTGGTCCCCAAAGTCAAAATGCTAACCTTGCAGCAGCTGCTGCCTATGCTGACATAAAATGCCTGGTTAGTGACCCTGGACCTAAAAGATGCCTGCCTCCACATCCCCATAAGGGAGTAGTGCAGGAAATCCCTGCATTTCAGTGCAGGCTCACAGCACTTTCAATTCTCTGCTCTTCCCTTTGGCCTATCTACTGCTCTCAGGGTTTTCACCAAATGTTTGGCCCAGGCCATAGCATTTGCAGACTGCCTCATTCAGGCACAGGCCAAAGAAAAGCTGCTCCAGGACCTCCACTTTGTCAAAACCCTCCTAACTTCCTTGGGGTTCACCATCAACGAGAAGAAAGCAAAGCAAACATCCTCCAGAAGGATCATTTTCCTGGGAGCACTGCTGGACACAGCATCACAAATGGCCTTCCTTCCCCAGAAAAGCAGAGCTTCCTGCCTTTCTACTTTACCCAGCTGGCATCCAAGTCACCTTGCAGCGAGGAAGTTCCTGCAAGGCTTGGGGTACATGGCATCTTGCATCCTTCTAATTCCTCTTGCCAGGCTTCACATGAGAAAACATCAGAACCATTGATGCCAATACTCACAGCCTGTAGAGACCTCTCTCCCTCTGATCCTCTGTATAAGGGCCAAGTTTCTCTGGTGGCCAGGGGCCTGTGCCAAGAATCAGGGTCTCCCCTTCATCCTCCACCCTACCTGGCAGACCATCACCACCGACACCTCAGACATTGCCTGGGGTACCCACCTAGCAAGCAGGTGCACCTAAGGTCTTTGGGATGCCCAACACTTTCCCTTACATATCAATCAGAAGGAAATGATGGCAGTGCAAAAGGCTCTGACATCCTTCCAACTCCATCTCAGGCCAGGGGTTCTCCTTATCAAAACAGACGATAACACAGTAATGTGGGACATGAACAAGCAGGGAGCAACACAATCTTATCCTCTGTGCAGGCTAGCCCTAAACCTCTTGCTGACTGCCTCCTCCATGGAATTACACCTAATAGCCCAAAACCTACCAGGGATCAACACCACCCTGGCAAACCACTTAAGCAGACACTTATTGGACCGCTACGAATGGCAGCTCCACAAAAAGTTCTTTCTGCAAGTCACTCAAGTGTGGGGATATCTGGAGGTATATCTATTTGCTTAGCACCTGAACCACCAGCTAAAGAAATTCTGTACCAGAGAGTATCACCACCTAGCATGGATATTGGATGCTTTGACCTTCCCCCGGAGCTCCCTCTTCATGTACGGATTCCCCCCTCTACCTCTTATTCCCAAGGTACTCATCAAGATAAGGGAGGAGGGACCCAAGGCCATCCTTATTGCTCCAGATTGGCCCAGACAGCACTGGTACCCCTTGCTGGGCAGCATGACATCACAGCCTCCCAGGCAGCTTCCCAGATCCCAAACCTCTTGATACAAGCGAGGAGGGGGGGGGGTCTGCTGCACCCAGACTTGCAGACTTTCAAACTACCTGCATGGCTGATACTCCCAAGGTAAGCAAGGGGCTTCTGTTAAAGCAAGCAGGTCCTAGATATTAACACAGAGGCCAGAAGGCCCAGCGCCAGAAAATCTTACGCAGGGAAATGGAAAAGATTCTGCTCCTGGAAGCTAGTCCAGAGGGGCCAGTTCCTCACAACCTTCTGTCCCTCTTATCCTGGACTACATAGCGGAATTACTCAATAGTGGCCTCTCCTTCTCTTTTGTTAAAATCCACACCTCAGCTATTTCAGGGTTTTTTAATACAGACCAGCCCCTCTTCTCTCATCCTTTGATTATACAATTCCTCAGAGGGGCTTCTAATATCAGACCTCCCAGAAGGCCACCCACGCCAGCCTTGGACCAAAGTTACATTTTGGAAAAACTAACCTTACCACCCTTCGAACCTGCTGCTTCAGCAAAACTGAAATACATCTCCTAGAAGACTGCTTTTTTTGCTAGCTATCACCTCAGCCAGAAGGGTTTCTGAACTTCAGGCACGAATGGCCACTGAGCCCTTCATCATTTTCCATCCAGACAGGGTTACCCTTAGGACTAACCCCTTCCTTTATGCCCGAGGTGGTATCTAATGTGACTTTCAACCAGGCCACTCATCTGCCCACCTTCTTCCCTAACCCTCAAAACAAGGGGGAAAGGATGTGCAGACAGCTCAGATACTACCTGGACTGTACTAAACCCTTCAGAAAAACGGACCAACTTCTTGACAGTTTTGCCAAGGGGGCAGAGGGGAAGCCCATTTCCAAGCAGACTATTTCCAAACAGATATCACATTTATCCATTTCTGCTACAGATTTCATGGGAAACCTCCCCCTAAGTCTATTTGTACCCATTCCACTAGGGCAGCCTCCACTTCCAAAGCATTCCTCACAGGAGTTCCCACCAGGGACATCTTGGAAGCTGCCACCTCTTTTCTCTAAGCCTAGGGCAGGGTTTGCCTCTGCAGATGTTCTTCGTGTTTCACTGTTGTAGTCATAACATTTGGGTTATCCCTGCCAGGGTAGCCCTCGGCTGGCCTCGATTACCAGAGACTTAGTATTTCTGCGTCGGTTGCTGTCGTTCGAGGACTGTCGTCAGTGGTATAAAAACAGGCAGCCAACACCATTGCCTCAGTCTTTCTTGCTGTGGAGCCCAAAGCAGAAGCAGTTCATAAGGGCCGGTCAGCCGCTACCTGAATTTTCGTTTACAAATTGAATAATCCTGAAGTCTTTTAATGCTAAGTACCCCGTTGGGCGATCTTTTTTTCTTGCTCTAGCCGATGTCAGAAAAAGTTAAACAGTTGTCTTGCCAGTGGAAAGCAAATACCTCACTGAGATTTTCATTCTTATTGCGTCACCTGTTTAGGCCCAGACCACGACGTACCTCGCTGTCGGTTTTGTGCCTTGTTCAACACCCGAACCATTCGTCGGGCTCTTAATGTCGCCAAATTCTTTCGCTCTCGAACTCCGTATTCCGAAATGGTTTCGGTAAGCCATCCGACTAGCGATCTTCTGAAAAAAACAAAGAAAGACAGAGACATTGCACACAGGTCCAAAACTGCTGACTCTTCCGTTAAACTAGTCGCCGGTCTGCCGGTACTCAGTGAGGCGCTTTCGCAACTCTTGATGCCCGCTTCTATGGATTTGCAGGCCTCTACTGATACCCATTCGGAGTCCGGTATGCCGCAAGACTCTTCTTCCACGATTAGGACCTGCAGATGTCTCTACCTTGGATGGGTCCGGAGCCGCTGAGCAGGCACCGGCTTCTGAGGCAGTTCTTCGCACTACCAATGTTCAACTCAGACGACTTTTTTTATCTAAAACTATTGAATTTATTAGGCCTAGAGTATGTGCTACACCTAGAAAACTGATGACCAAAGCGCATGCACCTCCTCCCATGCCACAAAGACAAATGTTTAAAATGGCAGAAGACCTTATTATGCTGTTTAGGGAAGTCATCCTTCCCCTGCTATGAGGAAGAGAGCAGTCCCCTGCAGCTTCAATAGACCAGGAATCCAATGACTCAGGTTTCTGATTATGAAGACATGCAATTATCTGCTTATGAGAGTTCAGATGCAGAGGAATCCATTCCCTCTGCCTCCCCTCCGGAGGATTTTTCTTTTGGTGAAACCTTAAATACTTTAAGAGAGCATTTCTATTGGGAATGCCGAGATTATCTTCAGTCCAAAAAGAGACTCTGAGAATTTCTAGATTTGCCACAGCACAGGCCTTTAGCAATACCCCCTTGTCCTGGAGGTTGTTGTTGATGTTTTTATGGTATCCAGTCTTACTCCTGATACTTTACCCCCCTGCTCCTAGGAAACCAGACAGGTACTACAGAGTACCTGACACTCATAAATTTCTTTTCAAGAGTCCTACTGCTGACCCAGAGATAATTTCCCAAGGGCCTAAAGGTATCAAGGCAAATACAGCCCAGAATCCCACCTCTTCGGACAGGGATTCCAGAGCTTTGGACAGTGGGGTAAGAAGGTATATACCTCTGATACTCTTGCAATTAGGGCACTGAAATGTCAGTTTCCCATGCTGAAGTACCAGCAACATATTATGGAACTTATTAAACAAAATGTGGCAACCTTTACAGACTGTGCAGAAAATAAGGAATTGCAGGAGCTTTTGCACTCTGCAAGCCAAGTCAGCAAGCATACTTTGCAGTGTAGCTTTGACGCCCTAGAAGCATCTTGCCGGGCAGCAGTCACTGGTTCTGTACTGAGAAGACATGCTTGGCTCAAGGAGCAGACCTTGCCAGACCATGTGAAATCAAAATTACTAGACGCTCCTTTGAACAAGGACAGATTGTTTGGCGCCAAAGCAGAAGATGTTCTTAAAAAGAGGGAAGAAAAAAATGAGTCTATGCAGACTGTTAAAGAATTCTTACAAGTGCAACCCCCTAGATTCAGTAGGCATTTCCCTTCAAAACACTGGTCCTTTCCAGCCCCCTCCAGGCCATCTCAAACCAGACCCAGGGGAAACAGACCACCCAGATTACAGTCGCAGGGTATGCAGAGATCTAAGCAATGGAGTGCCCCCACCCCCAAAGCAGGAAGTGGTAAGCTTCCCCCTTAGAGAAAAAACTCACAATGACTTCACCACTCCACTCCCCACCTTTGCCCAATTGCTTGTGCCCCTAGGAGGAAAACTTACCCTTCATGCAAAGAACTGGTGGTCCAGCACACAAGACCGATGGGTCCTCAACATTGTATCCCAGGGGTTCAAATTTTACTTTCAGTCACTGCCAACCCCAAAAGGGTTCCCAGATCTTCCTCCAAACCAGTGGGCTGAGGCTCAAAACCAAGTTCTATCCCTGCTCGCCATCAGAGCTATTCAACCGGTTCCAGTGGAACAGATAGGTCAAGGATTTTATTCCAGAGTCTTCCTGGTACCCAGAAAAGAGGGCTCTTGGCACCCAATACTAGATCTTTCAATCCTCAACACCTTCCTGGTGGTACCAAAATTCAAAATGCTTACCCTGCAACAGCTTCTACCTATGCTAGCCAAGGATGCCTGGTTAGTTACCCTAGATTTAAAAGAAGCCTATCTGCACATCCCTATAAGGGAGTCATGCAGGAAGTATTTACGTTTCAGGGCCGGATCTATGCACTTTTAGTTCTCTGCATTTCCCTTTGGCTTATCCACTGTGCCCAGACTATTCACAAATTGCCTGGCTCCAGCCATTGCATACTGCAGGCAGAGAAATATTCAAATTTATTTATTTATCATTTATTTTACATTTGTTGACCGGGCTAGTCTAGCTGGATATATGTCCATTTTCAGTAGAGGCCAGAGGAGAAAAGTTCCACAAAGATCAGACAACATTAAAAATACAATAACAGTTACAAAACATTAAAGTTCAGTTACAGATACAAAGAATTACAAAATGACACAAACTAAAGCCATTACATCAAATAGTAACTTAAGCAATCTGCCTACATGTTCTTAAACCAAAACGTCTTTAAACATCAACAATAACATAACTAGCCTTTTCTCGGATACAAAATCTTTGTCCCATGTAAATAAAATAGTTTAAGGCAAAATGTCCTTGAGTGCCCACAACTATTTCTGATCCTCTCCAAATGCTCTACCTGTGGCTACTTTCCAGCCTCAGCTCCCCAGGCCCTGCCATGTGGCTACCCATAAGCCTCAGTTCACAGGCCTGGCCCCAAGTGGCTACCTGCAGGCTTCAGTTTCCAGACCTTGCCATGTGGCTAACTGCAGGCCTCAGTTCCGAGGCCCTGCCATGTGGCTAATTACATGCCTCAGTTCCTAGGCCCTGCCATGTGGCTAATTACAACAACCCCTGCCATTGGCTAACTGCAGGCTTTCCTTTAAAAGTGCAACACAGTACAGTATCAGCAAACCATCTACATACAGTGGGACAAGAACCCACAGCCAACTGCATCATAAACAAGTATTCTACTTGTTGTGCTGCTAACAGCTTCAGCTCACAAGCCCGGTCTTAGGTCACAAGCCCTGCCATGTGGCTAACTGCAGGCCTCAGCTCATAAGTCCTGCCATGCGGCTAACCACTGGCTTCCTCTTATAAGTACAGCACAATATCAGCAAACCAACTACCTACTACGGGAGCAGAATCCACAGCCTTCTGCATCAAAAACAAGTATTCTACTTGTGCTGCCAACAACAGCCTCAGCTCACAAGCCCTGCCATGTTGTTAGTTGCGGGCCTCAGTTCACAAGCCCTGCCATTTGGCTAGTTGTAGGCCTCAGCTCACAAGCCCTACCATTAATATTTTTAATTTAACCATGCTTTAATTCAGTCAAGCCAAACCCTTAGTTAAAAACTACTTAAACCCTTTTGGTCTTCTAATTTCACTTGATACTTTCCAGGTACACTCTTAGTTACTAACCTACTTCTAGCACCAAAATATAGGCCTGCAAAATTAACCTCAATTATAACACAGCAATTTAATTCAACCTTAGCCCCACTTAACCAGCTGTTTGCATGCCTTTAAACATGATACCTTAAGCAACCTACACTATTAAGTAATCAAAATACCTATTAACAGCTAAATGCCACTAAATCCTGTGATCACATCAAAAATATCTGTACTTGGGCGACTGCCTTATTCAGGTGGACAGTCAGGAATTGCTGTTGCAGCACCTGACATTTGTGGAAAACCTTCTCACTTCCCTGGGGTACGCCAACAACGAAAAGAAATCAAAACTGACACCCAGTCAAAAGATTATATTCCTGGGAGTAAGCTTGGACACATCCCAGATGGCATTCCTCACTTCAGACAAAGTCTAGCCGACAGCCTTCTTCAAACAAATGGCCACCAGAACCCAGCTATCCGCAAAAAAAATACTGCAGGCACTAGTGTTCATGGCCTCATGTATACTAATAATTCCATATGCAAGACTGCATATGAGGAAACTTCAGTGGTACTTAAAAAGTCTTTGGTGCCAACACTGTCAGGACCTGGAAACAGTCATTCCTATCATTCCGGGCAGAAGCATGCAACCACAACAAGGGACTGCCCTTCAATCAACCTCACTACGACCAGACCCTTACCACAGATGCACCAGACTATGCCTGGGGGGCATACATGGACAGCATGTGCATTCAGGGCCACTGGAGCCCAAGTCAAATTCATCTGCACATCAACCAAAAAGAGATGTTAGCGGTGCAGCACGCTCTAACAGCCTTCAGATCCCTACTCTCTCCAGGAAACCTGCTAATAAAATCAAAATACCACAGTTATGTGGTACATTAACAAGCATGGGAGAACCCACTCTGCAGGCTAACCATGACCCTGTGGAACACGGCCTTGGACATGCAGGGCCATCTGCAAGCTCAATTCCTGCCAGGTAAACAAAACTCACTGGAAGACTTAAGCAGAAATCTAGACCCAAATGAGTGACAATTAGAGCCCGGCACCTTCGACCTTTTGTTTCAGAAATGGGGACCCCAGAGGTGGATCTCTGACTCCCCCTGCAATCACCAGCTCAGCAAATTCTGCACCAGGACACCTCACAGCAGGGCCTGGAAAGTGGATGCCCTATCCTTCCAGTGGATAAATCTGTCAAGCTATGCTTTTCCCCCTCTGCCCCTTCTCTCAAGAGTACTGCTCAAGATAAGGCAGGACAGACCAAGGACAATTCTGATTGCCCCAGACTGCCACGCCAGCACTGGTACCACCCTGGCATCTACACCAGAAACCAACCCTGCTCTCACAGCAGGAGGGACAAATCTTGCATCCGCAGCTACAAAACCTAAATCTTGCAGCCTGGCTTATTCCTTGAATTCTCCCCCATGAGAATTTGGCAATGGGCAGAGTCCAGAGTCCATGACCTTAGCAAGCAGGTGCTGCATGTCATCCTTGAAGCCAGAAGATCTAGTATGAGGACATCCTATGCTGATAAGTGGAAAAGATACTGCTCCTGTACTCAGTATAAAGGAGAGGACACAACTCTGCACTACTTGCCCCTGATCCTGGATTACTTAGCAGATGTACTCCACAGAGGCCTGTCCTTCTCCTCCATTAAGATCCATGCCTCTGCCATTTCGGCTCAATACAGCCCTGAGCTGCCACTTTTCTCTCACCCTCTTGTCAAACAATTCCTGAGAGGGGCTAACAATTTAAGGCCACCAAGGAGAGCACCCACCCCTGCATGGGACCTTAAAAAGAAGTTATGTCCTTACCATAACGTTCCATGTGGAGTGTTCATCTCGCCTTTGTTCTTACACACGGGTTCGGAGCCGATCCTCGGCTCCGAGTCGGCCGCATCGCAAAGCTCTGCATCTCAGAGAAGCTAGAGACCAGACTATATCCCACAATCCTCCCTGCCATTACTCAGATCTAGTTTGCAAACAAATCAGACCGATAACCCAATACCTCAGGTGCAAAAACTACACACTCTCTCAGGCATCCAGAGACACTCTCTCACCATAGCAAATAATTAAGGGTAGTAGCATATACCCCATGAGACACAGGACCATATATCCCGGAAGGGGTTAAGACATTTCAATCAGAATCTAGTTCTACCCGTTCTTCCAAAACACGTGGGGGGGGGGGGAATGTAAGAACAAAGGCGAGATGAACACTCCACATGGAACGTTATGGTAAGGACATAACTTCTTTATGTGAGAGTGTTCAATCTCGCTGTTTGTTCTTACACACGGGTAGCGTCCCTAGCTCCGTCACCCCGAGTGACTCATGGAAGAACGTTCCTAAGCACAGTGGAACCAAAAGATGTCCTGTCTTTGGAGGCTTTGTCAACTCTATGAGTGATGAAAGTATGTGGCTTAGACCACGTGGCTGCTGCACAAATCGTGTCCAAAGGCAAACAAGCTGCATGAGCCAAGGAAGTGGAAACAGATCTGGTAGAATGGGCCTTAGGTTTGGTAGGCAAGGACTGATTTGACTTATAGAGTATACAAAGGCTATACAATCAGCAAGCCATTTAGATAATGTACGTTTTGTAATTGCCATGCCCTTTTTATTTTCTGCAAACACGACAAAGAGCTGATCTGTCTTCCTGTAACTTTTAGTCCTATCCAAATAAAATCTTAACTGCCTGTGAGCATCCAACTTGTGCAGCATATACTCCAACTTGTTAGTATGGTTCTTGAAGAAGGTAGGGAGTTCTATGGATTGGTTAATATTTGTGACGGAACATACCTTTGGAAGGAAAGATGGATTTGTACGTAAAGAGACTCTATCTGGATGGAAAATCAAGTAAGGTGGTCTGACCGATAATGCTTGCAGCTCTGAAACTCTTCGAGCTGAAGTAACAGCTACGAGGAAAAGTGTCTTCTACGATAAGAACTTTAGTAGGCAGGATGAAGCAGGTTCGAAGGGTGGCAACATGAGTTGTGACCGTAACAAATTTAAGCTCCATGGAAAGAAAGGCTTCCTGACGGGCGGCCGAAGATGGAAGGTTCCTTTCATAAAAGCCTTACAAACTCTGTGAGACATAATGGGAGAACCGTCCTCACCAATATGGAAGTTCGATATGGCCGCCAACTGTACTCTTAGTGTGGAAGTAGAGGCTCCTTCGTGAAAGAGGATAGATAAAAATTCCAATACTTTATGTAGAGGAGCTACCAGGGGGTCTAAGTGTTGGCTAGATGCCCAGTATACAAAGCGTTTCCATTTACTCCTGTAGAGTTTTGTAGTGGAAGCTTTATGAGAAGCAACCAGAATGTGTTGAACTGCCGGAGAAAGTAGATCAGACCTGGCTAGGCAGGGAAGCGGAGCAGCCAAGCTGCTAGTTTGAGGGACTGAAGACACGGGTGAGGAACTCCCGACGAATGGGTCAGTAGATCTGGTACTGGGTCCAGAATCCACGGTTCCTCTGTTTGATGAGCTCGAAGAAAGGGGAACCATATCTGCCGAGGCCAGAATGGGGCTATGAGTATTATTGTCCTTTCTAGGTTCCTGGCTTTCTGTAGAAATCTGGGAATCAAGGGAGTAGGTGGGAATGCATATAGGAGACCCGGGGGCCAATCGTCTATCAGTGTGTCCCTGGGGAGATCCCCCGGAGGGGGTAGAAGGGCAAAGTAGCTTCTGCATTTTGCATTCAATGGGGAAACAAATAGATTGCAGCAAGGCTGGCCCCATCTGCGGAAGATCCTTTCCGCCATCTGTGGATTGAGGGACCCCTCGTGAGGTAACAGGATGGCTCTGCTCAACCTGTCCGCAATGACGTTGGATGACCCCAGGATGTGCGTTGCTATCAGAAAACGACCCGTGGACTCTGCCCATTGCCACATTCTCATGGCCTCTCTGCATAACAGGTTAGACCTGGTTCCCCCGTGCTTATGTACCAGACCACAGACATGTTGTCCGTCTGAACTGCTACTGTTCCTAGAGGTAAGAGGGCTTGGAAGTGTTGCAACGCCAGGAACACCGCCCTCAGCTCCAGAACATTTATGTGCAGGCTGTACTCCATGTTGGACCATTCCCCTTGGACTGTTCTTCCCTGAAATAGACCCCCCCACCCTATCAGAGAAGCGTCCGTGGTTATTGTGGCCGTCGGAGTGGGTAGAACAGACGACCCATAGTGAGATCCTGACTGTACACCCACCATGAGAGATCTCGTCTGCAAGAGTCTGTTATCAGAATCTCGTGCGCTAGGGGTAAGTGCTGGAACGACCACTGCGCAAAAAGCAGCCATTGGAGGATCCTCATGTGTAATCTTCCCATAGGAACTGCGATCAGGGACGCTGCCATTAGTCCCAAAACTTTCAACACCAGTTTGGCCGGGGCTTTCTTGCTCAGTAGTAGAAGAACCACCTGTTGTTTGAGGGTTGACGCCCTTATTGGAGGGAGCTTTAGCCGTGTTAATCGTGTATCTAGGTCTGCTCCGATGAATGAAATATGCTGTGAGGGCGATGAGCAAGACTTTTCGAAGTTTATCGAAATCCCTAGGTGGGAACAAAGGTCGACTGTGTAGTCTCTGACTTGTATGAGGCGACGCTCGGTGGTAGCGGTGAGGAGCCAGTCGTCTAGATAGGGAAACACCTGGAATCCTTGTCATCTCAAGTGAGACGCAACTACTGCCATGCATTTGGTGAATACCCTGGGGGGGGCTGAGGTGAGTCCAAAGGGCAGAGCTCAAAACTGAAAATGACTGGCTCCCAGCCGGAAGCGCAGGTGATCTCTGGACGGTCTGGCCATCTTGATGTGGTAGTACGCATCTTTGAGATCTATCGAGCACATCCAATCGTCCACGACTGAAGCGTGACCATCCGGAACTTTTCCTTCTTCACGAAGGTGTTGGGATTGCTGAGATCTAAAATCGGTCTCCAGTCCCCAGTCTTTTTTGGAACTAAAAAGAACCTTGAGTAAGTTCCGGATCCTCTCTGGTCCACCGGGACTGGTTGGATGACTCTGTTTTTGAGCAGCTTTGAAATTTCTATTGCTGCTGGGCTTCGCAGATGGGGTGGCACATCTGGAAACCTTCTTTGTTGAGGTGGAGTTGATATGAAGGGGATTTTGTATCCTCTGGTTATAATGCTTTTTATCCAGGAATCCAAAGTAATATTTAGCCAGGCCTGTGGGTATAAAGCCAAGCGACCCCCGACTGCCTCCAGAGTAGGACAGCCGGGCCTCCGTTCAGGAGTGCTCGGAAGGCTTCCCAGGGACGGTATATCCCTGTCGCCTTGGTTATGCGGACCCCCTCTGCCACTGGGGCAGTGTCTTCCATTTCTACCCCCCCCGCCACTGGAAGGGGCATCACTCTGTGTGGCTTGAAAAGATCCTGGAGTCTTACGGAACCACATTTTCCCGCCTCATTGCCCTTTGGGGTACGGTCTAGTTGAAGCGGAAAAACGGACCCGGACAGCAGACAGGGTCTTTCCCTCTTGCTCACACAGAGTCAGAGTCTCCTTCACCTTGGGCCCGAAGAGTGTGGCACCATCAAAGGGGGCGTTGGCAAAGGAAGACTTGAAGGCTTCCGCAAAGGAGCACAGCCGCATCCAGGATTGTCTTCGAAGAGCAATCGCTGAAGCTGCAGCTCTACTTGATCCTTCGGCCGCATACGAGATGAGCCTCATGGATGAGTTTACTATGGAAGTAAGGGTGTTAAGTTGTGCTGTTACCTTATCTGAAACAGCAGCATCTGTGTTACCCTGGAGGGTATCTGTCAGCTCCTTGATGAGATCCCTCTGCAGACGTGTGAAATGTGTCAAATAGTTTAGCGAACGCATGGAAAAAGTCGCTGAACTAAAAATGCACTTCCCGTATCTGTCCACAGTCCTAGAATTCTCATTAGGAGGATGAACAGATGAGGAAGACTCAGACATCTCCTTTTTCGTGGCTGCCGCCACCACCATAGCGTCGACCGGAACTCCCTTGGTGAGATAAGTCTTGTCCTAGGGGGCAGTGATAAATTTGCTTGGTTTTCGAGGGACTGGTTCCACTGTGTCAGGTGTCTCCCACGCCCTTCGAGCAATCAATTCCATTAATTAATCGAAGGGCGGAGTCACCCAGGAGGTAGAAGGTTGAGCCCCAAAAGCCTTCAGCAGCACCGACTCGTCCTCAGTGGGGGCTAGGGACTGCCAATCACCCCTCTGTTTCAAGATCTCCAGGATGTCCGCAAATGACACATCCTCAGAGGGGGATATTGGGGACTCCTCTGCCTCATCCAAGTCGGTGTCAGATGTTAGAGATTCCTGCGGGGAATCTATGTGCCTCCTCTTGCACAACCTTTTCCTCAGGACCTCATCAGAGGGGGCTTCCGGTGAGGCCTCCAAGGAACAGGGGGAACCCTCTGGGGGTTGCTGAGGCAATGGGGCTCTACGCTTTGGATGGGTCTTGGGGGCAGAAACAGAAAGCGGCCCGTTAGGGGAAGGAGAAGACGCCTCTGATGAAGTGGTTGTCTGTGCAGACAATACCTTCCTCATAAGGTCAAAAGCCCCTGAACCCCGGGCCGAGGATTCCTCCGGTTCCGAAGAACACGGGAGCATCCCAGACACGGGGGCCATGGGCTCCGACCCCGAGGACGGAGCCGAGCCAATCTGAGCCGAGGCTCCGAGAGGGAGAGTCGGCACCGAAAGGTCGGTACAACCCTCGGTCCTGGAACCCAGGAGAGACCGTCGGCTCCGCGACTCACCTTCCGGTTCCAAAGGAGTCGAAGTCAATGGTGTCGATCGTGCAATGGACGGTTTCGGCACAGAGGGCTCCACTATCATCAGCTCATCCTCTCCCGGCTCCTAGAACTGGATGGGTCTCGAAGGAGGACCTGTTGGAGACATGGGGAGGCCTTCTAGTTTCGACACCAATTGGGAGGAAACTGCAATCAACCTGGAAAGGGCCGTGTTTTCCATGAGTTTCTGCACGACACAATCCACATCTGTCTCAGATAACGGTCTGGAAGAATGGGTCGAAGGGGCCGAAGATGGCACCGACCGAAGAATGGACGGTGGTGGCAGCTCCGACACCGGTTCCAAGATCTGGGGCTCAGGGAAAGATAAACGTTCGATGTTCGACCCCGAGGTCTGTGGAACCAGCGAACGAACCTTCGAAGATGAACTCGGAGCCGATGACATGGGCTCCGACATCTTCGACCCCTTCGAGGACTTAGAAGCCTGATCTGATTTGTCTAAAGCCTCTTGAAAGGCAGGCTTATGCAACCCTCTATCTATAAGCTTCCTGCGTCTATCTGTCATGACCCTCCCGCTAAAGGAATGACATATAGAGTAATCCTCTTGCAGGTGGAGAGGGCCAAGACAGTAAACGCAGGACGCGTGGTTGTCAGTGACAGACATTTTCTGCCTACACTGACATCTTTTAAAGCCGGATTTAGCTTTCTCCGACATGACTGTAGAAGTAATGACACTTTACTAGGTTTAATAACAAGAAAAAGACTACCAATAACTATTAACTAACTTCTATATATATATATATATATATAAAGTGAATATCTATACAAGTGTAAAAGAACACTCAAAAAAAAAAACACACCAAGAAGTAGCTTATCTGAAAAAAGCAAAAAGTTATCAAATTCTCCTCTGGTCCGAGCTCTCCTCAATCCGATCTGTTGCAGCGGCAAACTAGATATGAGTAATGGCAGGGAGGATTGTGGGATATAGTCTGGTCTCGAGCTTCTCTGAGATGCAAAGCTTTGCGATGCGGCTGACTCGGAGCCGAGGATCGGCTACGAACCCGTGTGTAAGAACAAACGGCAAGATTGAACACACTCACATCTTTGTACTGGAAAAGCTCACGCTACCCCCCTTTTGAGCCTGCAGCATCAGTAGAGATAAAATTCCTCTCTTGGAAAACAGCCTTGCTTCTGGTCATCACTTCAGCTAGAAGAGTGTCTGAGCTACAAGCACTTAAGGCTGTGGAACCCTTCATTATTTTCCATGCTGACAAGGTTTCCCTCAGGACTAACCCTTCCTTTATGCCTAAAGTGGTGTCCAGTGTGGCTCACAACCAGTCTATCCATTTGCCAACTTTCTTCCCTAAACCTCTAAATAAAGGGCAAAGTCTCATCCTCCTCTTAAAGGCAAGAAGGGGTGGTAGGAGGGCTCCCCTGCTAAGTCTACACAGACTCCTCCTGCTCAGCAGCCTTCTTTTCCTGATAAACCAGGTGCTGTCTGACTACCCGATTCTGTACAGCCACATTCCTCTCTCTCGTAGTCCGTCTCAGTCTCTTCCTGTCTTGTTAAGCATAACGCAGGATTCTTGAGTTCTTTCCATCATTCTTCAGGGATATTTCATGGTTTGGAAATACCCCCCTTCATGAGAATTCCTCAGCCACCTCATGATCAGTTGAGCTGTCTTGCAGAGGTGCTTCATGGTCTTTTGATTCAGGAAACTGTTCAAGAGGTAGCATCTGCTCAAAGGGTTTAGGGGTTTTATTACAGAATGTTTTTGGTCCCCAGGAAAGAGGGCACTTGTAGACCTACTATGGAACTTTCTCACCTGAACGCATTTCTGAAGGTTCCTTCCTTTTGAATGTTATCCCTTCAAACTTTTTCATCTTCTGCTTTCTCAGGCCTTTGTTTTAGGTTCATAGGTAGGTACTAGGCTATCTGCCTGAGGGCATTTATAAGCCTAGCCAGTGTGTGACAGCTTTCGCCGCCCCATTGATTAATTAACTGAGCCTCTGTCAAGAAGAGCCAATGAAGTGATCCCAGGGGTGTATGTTCCGTTACCCATCCACTCGTCAAGGTTTCTCTTGAAGAGTGTTAGTGAGGGGCTCTGCCTAATTTAGTTAGGAATTTTGTTCCAAAGCAAGGGGAGTCTCTGTGACAGGAATCTATCCCTCCAGCATGTTCTATTTATTGTTGTGGCGAGGTTTAGCTCACTAGAGCAAGTGGCTCGCAGTGACTTGGATTTCTTTAGGTGGAGCATGTCCATCAATTCTGAGTTGGACATGGCTTTGTAAGTCAGGTATAGATCACCTCTGAGTAAGCGAAATGCCACAGAGTACAGCTGGAGTTTTTCCAGTCGGGCTGTATAGGACATATGTTTGAGACCAGTAATCCTCTTGATGAGGTACTTTTGTGGTCTTTCCAGCTGTTGGAAGTGTCTTGTGAGGTACATCCCAAATGGGGTATTGTACTCTATGATGGGTCTGATGAGTGACGAAAAAAGGGGCACTATAACCTCTTTATTTCTAGATGCGAACCCTTTAGTAATTAGATGGGCTACATAGAAGGATTTCCTAAATACTTTGGCAATATGATTGTCAAAGGAGAGATTACTATCTACCTGGGTCCCCAGATCTCTTATTACCTCTTCTGTATTAAGGGGGCTGCCACCTATGTGGTAATTCATGGGTGTTTTGTTTTTCCCAAACGGGATGACTATGCATTTTTTGGCATTTAGCTTGAGACCATGACTTTGACACCAGGTGTCCGTCTCAGTAAGGCCCTTTTGGAGAATGTCCGTGTCAGCCGGAGAGTCAATTATGGCTCCCAGTTTGCAGTCATTGGCGAACTTGGTTAGCCATAGTCCTCCTGTGTTTGCTTGTACTTCTAAGAAGTATATGCCGAACAGTAGGGGTCCCAGGACCAAGCCTTGTGGGACACCACTTGTGACTGGTTTAGAGTCGAACCTGGAGCCAGCTATTCTTACCGTATGAGTTCTGTCTGTAAGCCAGATGGCAACTCCTAGGTTTATGGTCAGGCTGGTGAGTTTTTCTGTAATTCCTGAGTGGGGAATGGTGTCAAAAGCCTTGGCGAGGTCAAGGTAGGCTGTGTGAACTACCTTCCCCTCATCTATGGCCTTGGTAACTGTCTCGAATAAGTCAACCAGGTTTAGTAGGCATGATCTGCCCCCGAACTGAGTCAGGTCAAGTGTTTGGAGGTTCCCAATTTCTTTGCTAAGGAGTTCCATGATGATGCGCTCCATAGCCTTGCAGACCAGGCTTATGGGGCGATAGTTACCAGGGTCAGTTGTGGCCCCTCCTTTGTGGAGCGGAATAACCGTTGCTGTGCGCCATTCTATGGGCACGTAGCCTGTGGAGAGGCTGAGGTTGAACAGTGTGTTTAGGTGGGGGGTTAGCTCCTTCTGTAGTTCATGCAAGACGCAGCCTGGGACACCATCTAGCCCCATTGACGCTGTGCTTTTGGCTTTTGAAAGGTCTGTTTTCAACCTGTGCTTCTGTGATTTCCAGGACACTACACTTTTCTGGTATTGTTGTGGGCCCTTTTGGGGGTGCAGGGGGGTGAAGTTTGCACTGAATCTATCTGCCAGGACGTTGGCAATATCAGTGGGTTCAGTATATTTTGTGCTATTTTGCACAAGCTCAGAGCATATCTATGAGTTGCCACTTAGATTCTTGACATAGCTAAAGAAGGCTTTGTGGTTATCTTTCGAATCCTTGGCTATGTTTTCTTTCGAAGTTAGCCTTGGAGGATTTTATGAGGGACCTTAGTTTCTTACTGATACTGATCAGGTATGTCTTTCCTTCTTGGGATTTGCTTTTTTTCTGAACTAGTTTCCTCCTTCTATTGTATAGCCTGTTTATGGCAGGGGTCCACCAGACTTGTTTCCTTCTCTTAGGGGAGTGAGTCTTGGTTTTGCTAGGGATGGCACAATCCATGCATCCTTGCAGGTGCTCACAGAGTGTATTTGTAAAGGTTCCTGCATTTTGGACACTGTTATCCTTTAGTGTGGGGGCTGTGAAATTTACCACCTTTGTCTTAAGTAAGGTGAAGTTTGCTATAGAAAAGTTTTTCATTGTGGTTTTCATGGTTGGAGGTGGTGGTGTGGTGTGGACATCCAGAGTGATTAGTTTATGGTCTGATCTAACCAGTGACGGGTTGACCTCTGGTGTGGAACACCTGTTGCCCATGTTGGTGATGACCAGGTCCAATATGTTTTCATCTCTGGTAGGGGAGTTTACCAGCTGATCCAGGGCATTTGAGTTGATAAATTCCAGGAAGCGCTGGACATGGGAGTTTGTATCGCCCAATATCAGGGTGTTCGGTAGGACATTCATGTTTTCCAGTGTCTCCAGAAAGGCGGAGTGGTGGTCCTGGGTCATGGAGGGTGATCTGTAGCAGGCCACAATTTGCATTGCAGATTTGCCTGATGTTAGTTGCACATGGATGATCTCGGAGGTATCATGCTGCGCCACTAACCTGGAGGTGGCGGTATCCTTGATGAATATGGATACACCCCCCACCTTTTGTGTTTCGGTCCATGTTCTGTGGCCAAAATATGTGATATGGGTTGTGGCTCGGTAGTGCTGGGTGCTCTGTGGAGCCTTGAACCAGGTTTCAGTTACTGCACAGATGTCGCCGTTCTCCATACTGAGTGCTTCGAGCACGTGTATTTTGAGATTTAAACTCCTGGCGTTGAGTAGCATAACCCTCATTTTTTTATTTGTGCTGTTTATGGAGGTGGGTTTGACTTTTGAGCCTTGCCTAAAAAAGGCACTATGGGGGCAGTAAGAGCCTTGGCCAGTATTCAAAAGCCTAGGGGTGACCGGTGCAAGCCGTCTCTTGTGAAGCAACGAGGCCTGTCGAGCATGTCGTCCCAGGCTGACAGACACTGGATCCCCTTTGAATGACACCAGAAGCTTAGTCAATTGTTGAAATTGATCATTTTTTCTTTATACTGCAGTATCATTCTTGGTGAGGGCAGGATGCTACTCAGGGTCACACCCACCTTGGCTACATGATCAGAGAGCTCTTCCATGTCTCTTTTCATGTAGTCCAGGGCGGTACATCTCAGGTCATTCACACCAACATGAACAATGACAGAGTCAAATTTGTACTTGTTCTGGAGTGACCTGAGTGCTTGTGTTATGTGGTGGATTCTGGCTCCCGACAGGCAGCTAACAGTAGCCTTCTCCTTGTCAAGCCTAGTGAGTGGGACGTCAGTGTGCCTGACTATAGAGTCACCTATTACTAGTGTGTTACGTATGTTATTTTGCCTTAAAGGCTGTGATTGTGTGGCAGACTGATTTTGTGTTTTATGTGTTGTCTGGTTTGTGACGGGAGGTACAGGTTTTTTGGGTGTCTGCTTTGGAGGTCTGTGATGCATTTGCAGGTTATTTAGAGCCTCCAAGTATAATTTTGTGTATTTTTTGCCAGTGCTTGTTTAGTATGTCTATGAGAGGCTGGAGGTGTGGTACAAGTGTTAACCTTCTCCTCATGACTGCCTGTTCCAGTCTTGGGTGGAGAGAGCGTAGCCTCCAATTTAGCTATATAATTGCATCTCTCGTATATGTTAATGTTTTGTGGTAGGAGGAGAGGGTTGTCTATGTACATGAGGCAGTTGTAACATTGCCTCAGGATACCCAGGTTCACCAGCTGGACTGGAGAGTATACCTGAAATTGCCCTTTGGTCATGCCTGAATAGTAGGGTGAGCTGCTTGGTTAGTGAGGGGTGAATAATGAGCCTTGCCCTGCTGGGCAATCAAGTGTCGGCGTACATTAGTACTTGCTATTAGGTCTGAGCAAGTGCTGGACTGTAGGATGCTTTTTAAGTGCTTAGGTTGAGAGATAGACTACTTTCAAGGGAAAAACTGAAGAGGAGACTTGGTGGAGCCGGGATAAATTTATCCCTAGCTAACCGGCGCTGCCCGGACGTGCAAAACAGTGCAAATGCGGTTTTTACAGCATGGAAATGAAAGAAATAGAAATTAGTCCAAAATGGCCTATAAACTACTAACTTCTGGGCTGGAACCACTCCTCCAGGGACAGATGGCTGCTCAAAGCTCCATCCAAGTAAGGTATGGGCAACTCAGAAAATTGTAACACAGTCCTGAGTTCAGCACTAGCCTGAAAACTGGACTATACTAGCTTAGAAAGGTTGGAAACAAGGAATTTTTTTTAAATAAGGCAAAAACAGTGAAAAAGACACTTAAAACAACGACTACAAACTATAAAAATACACTTAAAACAACTTTAGAGGACTACAAGCAATCAGAAAAGGCTTTTAAACAAATTATCCAATTAATCAGTAAAAAAATCTCAAAACTGAGCCTTGTTCCTGAAGTCTTCAATCAGACAAGTTCTAACTGCACACTCCTGCCACTGGGGTGCAGGGGAACCTTCTCCAAAAAAGAAGGCCTGGATTAGTGCTCAAGTTATACAAACAAAGCTAGATTCAGCAGGCCTGGATCTAGTCTATGCTACAGCAAACAAGGCGCACCAATTTCAGTAAGAAACAGTTTAAATATGCAGGCACTATAAGCTTTTAACTAGAAATTCCCAGCTCAGAAGGGCATAGTCCAGCCTCTCCTCCCACAAGAGTGCAGACCACAAACCTTCTTAATGTAAAATAACTGGCCTGGAGCCCAAGTGCTTAAACCAGAACTAATACACTTTCAGAATAACAGACAATGAGCCTTCAATCAGCAGTTCCCAATTTAGAAGGATGTTAAGCTACCTGTCCTGTCTCAACAGTGCAGACCACAAACCTTCTTAATGTAAAACAACTGGTCTGAAGCCCAAGTGCTTAAACCAAAAGGCTTAGAATGATAGCTACACTTTAATCAGGTTACTACCAAGCAGTAATAAATACAATTGAATACTTTTAATAAGGCCTGGATTAGTGCTCAAGTTATGCAAACAAAGCTAGATTCAACAGGCCTAGATCTACTCTATGTTACAGTAAACAAGGCGTACCAATTTCAGTAAGAAACAGTTAAAATATGCAGGCCTTTAACCAGAAATTCCCAGCTCAGTAGGGCAGAGTCCAGTCTCTCCTCCCACAAGAGTGCAGGCCACGAACCTTATTAATATAAAATAACTGGCCTTAAGCCCAAGTGCTTAAACCAGAACTAATACACTTTTAGAATAACAGACACTGAGCCTTCAATCAGCAGTTCCCAACTTAAAAGGATGTAAGCTACCTGTCCTCTCTTGATCTCAAGGATGCTTACCTCCATATCCCTATTCATCCCCTTTTCAGGAAGTTTTTATGTTTCACTGTTGCTTCCTGGTATTTTCAGTTATTTGCTTTGTCCTTTGGCCTCTCTACTGACCCAAGAGTATTCACCATAGGCTTAGCTCCTGTGATTGGCTTTGAGCCTGCAAAAAGCATTCAAGTCTTTCCTCATCTAAACTAACTGCTTATTCAAGCGTCCCCTCCAGGCAGTCTTTTACAGCACCTTCAGTGAGTCATCATTCTGTTGCAAAGCCTGGGGTTCACTTTAATTTTTCAAAAGTCCTTCCTGTCCCCATCACGGGATCATTTTTTTCTGGTATACAAGATCCAGACTGTTCCTATGCTAGCATTCTGTCTCCTACCAAGGCTTTGACTCTCTGGTTCCCTTTTTTCATTACCTTCTTCCCCTGGTCTTGATTTCAGCCAGGGAATGTGTAAGAGCTCTGGGATTCATGGCATCCACCATCCCTATGCTTCCCTTTGCCAGATGGCACATGATAAATTTTCTGTGGTATCTAAAGTCAGTTTGGCTTCAGCATGCTCATGCTCATCCTTTAGAATTTCCAATTCCTCCTCTTCCATGTCTGAAGTTGGAATTTTAGTGGTGGATCCACCAACTGACTAAATCCAGGTCTTCCATTTCAGCCACCACTTCCCCTCAGGAGCTGTTCACAGCAGCTTTAGACGGTGGTTGGGGAGCTTAATTCGGAAGCCTAAAGGTGCAAGAGTTTTGGTCTCCTCAGCAGCAGGAGCAGCACATACATTTCAAGAAGATGTGGGGTCTTCTGCTGGCACTCTTGTTTTCATCCTCTATTTTCTTCAGGGCCCCTAAAGATCTTTACAAACTGGGAGCCATTATTGATTCTCCAACTGATGTAGACATTCTACAAAAAGGCCTTGGCCTTAAGCTCAGTGCCAAAAAGTGCATCGTCATTCCCTTTGAGAAAAATTGGTGCCTATGAACTACCATGTAGGCGGTAGTCCACTAAACACAGTAGGTGCGATAAGAGACCTGGTGACACAGGTCGACAGCAACCTCTCCTTTGATAACCACATTGCCACTGTAGTCAGAAAGTCCTATGTGGCACATCTCATTACAAAAGGTTTCTCATCCAGGAAGAAAGAGGTCATAATCCCTCTCTACTCATCCCTCATTAGAACAATTATAGAATACAACGCCCCATTTACTATGTACCTCACTAGGCACCTACAACTGGAAAGGCCACAAAAATATCTCACTAAGAGGATCTTGGGGCTTAGACACATGCCCTATATGGACAGACTCAAAAAACTCCAGCTATACTCTGTTTCTTATCGCCTACTTAGAGGTGATCTCTGCTTGACCTACAAAGCCATGTCTGACCAAGAACTGCTAGATATGCTACACCTAAAGAAATCCCAATCCCTCTGTACCACACACTCCAGGGACCTAAACCTCATTACCACAATAAACAGAACATGCTGGAGGGACAGGTTCCTAACCCAGAGAGTTCCCATGCTGTGGAACAAACTTCCCATTCATGTCAAGCAGGGCACTTCACTGGCCCTTTTAACTCATTCACTCCGGAGCAGCTCAGAAAAAGCTGCCTGCTTAATTCCACCATAGGAACAACAGTGCAGCCTGAGTTAATTTTCAGAAAATCCGTTTGTAATACCATACAGAAAACAAATGTTCATAACTCTATAACTATAAAAGCTAGAGTAAAAATGTAAATGTGAAAGTTCTTGCTCAAACACTGACCTTCACAACAGTGTAAATGTTGACTGCGCATCAAACTCATTATTAAATATTTGGCTAGGAATGCTGATATTGTGCATATTTTTTACCGAAAAGCAAAGCACAATATCTTGGTGAATGTACCATGTAGACCCATACAACTTGTATTTAATTTGTTTGTATGAATGTCAGCTTTAAAATGATACCTTAACCCTTACTGTGTGATACTCCTTTACGGAGCTATACACAGAAATATGATATAATATTTCTCATAATCGATAAATAAAGCATAAAATCTCATCATCTGTAACAGACAGAGGCTACATATCAGTGTACAAGTTGTGTGTCTCAATGTCAGCTTCAAAACGATGCATCATTTGTGTCATCGCCATGCTCCCTTGCAAAGATATGTGCATAATAATGAGAAGTATTGGAAATTTATAATTTTCATAATCGTACAAGAGTAAACAAACTGTGATGTCTGTACATGTGTACAGTGCACAGAGACCATTCTTTTACCATGTTGTAAGGAGTAACACTCTTCAAAATGAGGTATTACTTAGCACACTGACATGTTCCCTTGCAAAACTATTTACCAAAATATGAAAAAAAAATCAAAAACAATTTCCATAAGTGTCGTAACTATGAATACTGTCTTCAAAATGAGGTATTGCTTAGCACATTCAGATGCTCCCTTGCAAAGTTATTTACCAAACTATGAAAAGAATCATAATTTCCATAACCTGAGTACTAAACAAACTGATATCTGTACAGCATTCAGACGCAGTTCTTTTACCATGTAGACACATATTGTAACTATACACATTCTTGGTGTAGCCAACATACTGCTGAATAGGTACATGTAAAGAGAAAAAGCAAGGTCTTCTCTAGGAACCATATAACCACAATGGACTTTACTGTGTATCAAACACATTGTAAAAATTATATAAAACGTGGTGGGGGGTGGCTTGAAATGACTCCACGTAGACAAAAACCCAAATCTGGCTTTTGCATTGATCAATGTGATGATAACCTCTATTCAACAGTGACAGCTGCTGAGAGTTTTTCCTGATAGTGGAACTGCACTTATTATTAATGTGCTAATGAACTGCATTTCCTCACCTGAAAGTAATGCATGCTCAGATATAGGTGATAACTGCTGCACTTAGATATTACTGAGCCCTTCCTCCTATCACCTACTTTCCACACAGGACTGACAAAGCCAGGAAAAATGGCCAAAAATATATGACAGCTGCATGCTGGTAGTAGTCAGCAAGTAATAATCTTTACCTCACTCAGACAACTACTGACTATACACAGAAATACAACAGTACAAGCAGAAATGTCAAAAGTTACCTGGTTCATATCTGTGCACGAATTAGTCGAAAAAGTAGTAATTTAAGTACTCACCTAACCACCCCTTTGGTTACAATAAAACACAGCACTGTTTGTTAGCCATCATTCCAACATTCCTTCAGATGTATGTATCATCACTTTTCCTCAATGTGCATATTGTTAACAGATAATAAAGGATTCCTGAAAGCTGGATGCATCAACAAAAAATTGTAATAACCATCAATGAAACTTGAGCTACACATAACTTATGCCTGTTACACCGTATGTGTAGTACAATATTCGAACAAATAGATCAGCTGAGAGAGCATGGCACCTTGCACTAAGCCAGTGAATCAGTTGCCACTGTTGTGTAAGCATAAGCGCCAAAATGACACACACTGTTTTGCCCATCAATTCAGCAGTCTGACCATGTATGCACAAGCACTTCCCTGGTACACTATTTCCCCTACCAACATCATTAGTACATGTTTATACAGATGGCCCAAATTGAAACATTCACCCAAATGACCCCTTCAAGACAATGTTGACATATGCACAATCACCAAAAGTAAGTACACTATGAACATACATACATATCCATATACACATATGTATGTGTGTGTGTGTGTGTGTGTGTGCATATATATATATATATATATATATGTATATATATATATATATATATATATATATATATATGTATATATATCTCATATATATCTATATATATATATATATCTCGCTCTATATATATACATATACATACACATACACACACACACACATATATATATATATATATATATATACAGGAATACAAAATGAGGGGGTTCAGAGGGTAGGTAGTTGAGGAAGAATAAACAAAAATGGCAAACAGATGGAACATTATGGTTAGTACATACCTTCTTTATCTGATGTTGTGCGAGTATGCACAAGCACCAAAATGAAACATCTCCCCAGTGACCCCTGCAGTCTTGTCCTACTATGCACAAGCACCAGAATGCAACATTTCCATCAACAACCCCTTCAGCAACCCTTGTAAGTATACACAACAGCCAAAATGAAACATTCCTCCCTAATGGCCCCTTCATTAGTGTACAATGACCTGTTCTATGGACCTCTAAGCTTTGATTGTGATGAGAATTAAAATAGTAAGGAACACAATCGCAAGGCCCCCCCACACAACCTTCAGCAGCCTTCTTGGCACAATTCTGTGCAGGGGTGGTGTCAGAATTGGTGTTTTTGAGGGCAGGGTGATATCACTAGGCCCATGTAAAAATCCATTTATACATGGTGGCATGTGGTGGGCATCAAACTCTATTGTGGTTGTGCGAGTGTGTATGTATACATTAAAAATTTGTGTTATTGTTTTACAGACACACACATCTGCTGCATGTTTTCATGTTGCTGGGGTTAACCTCAATTCATGTGTACATTAACAGACAGACACGGTGTGCATGTAGACTCCACTCAGAAAAATTTTTACACAATTCTCCCAGCCAATGGTGAAAATCTTGGGGGCTAAAATGGACACCCCTTGTATCCACCTGCGGGCGCCCATGTACCATCCACACCACTTAGAGCAAGAAATCTGGACACAGCAATAAATAAAAGTAGGACAAGCATCATCTTTTGGCTATTCCCGGTTAGGGGTCGGCACACTACTGCTTATACAAACATAGAAGGTTGATAGAGTAACAGGTTTAGTATTAGCAACAATTTTCAGAATGGTATTAAGTCTGAATTTTAACTGTCTGCTCATTGTCTAACTTTAATCACTAATGATTCGCATAATAATAATAATAATGATACTAATTGTATGAAGAAGTTGGGAGTGTCAGAGAAGTATGTAAGAGTGGTACAGGATATGTACGAGGGTAGTGCGACAGCGGTGAGGTCTGCGGTGGGAGTGACGGATGCGTTTAAGGTGGAGGTGGGATTACATCAAGGATCAGCTCTGAGCCCTTTCTTATTTGCAATAGTGATGGACAGGTTGACAGACGAGATTAGACAGGAGTCCCAGTGGACTATGATGTTTGCAGATGACATTGTGATCTGTAGTGAGAGTAGGGAACAGATGGAGGAGACCCTGGAGAGGTAGAGATATGCTCTAGAGAGAAGAGGAATAAAGGTCAGCAGGACTAAGACAGAATATATGTGTGTGAATGAGAGGGAGGATAGAAGAATGGTGAAGATGTAGGGAGTAGAGGTGGCGAAGGTGGATGAGTTTAAATACTTGGGATCAACAGTTCAGAGTAATGGTGAGTGTAGAAGAGAGGTGAAGAAGAGAGTGCAGGCAGGATGGAGTAGGTGGAGAAGAGTGTCAGGAGTGATTTGTGACAGATGAGTACAAGTAAAAGTGAAAGGGAAGGTCTAACAAGAGGGTAGTGAGACCAGCTATGTTATATGGGTTGGAGACAGTGGCACTGACAAAAAGGCAGGAGTCAGAGCTTGACGTTGCAGAGTTGAAGATGTTAAGATTTGCACTGGGTGTGACGAGGATGGACAGGATTAGGAATAAGTATATTACAGGGTCAGCCCAGGTTGGAAGGTTTGAAGACAAAGCCAGAGAGGCAAGATTACGTTGGTTTGGACATGTGCTGAGGAGGGATGCAGAGTATATTGGGAAAAAGATGCTAAGGATGAAGCTGCCAGGTAACAGGAAAAGAAGGAGGCCTAAGATAAGGTTTATGTATGTGGTGAGAGAGGACATGCAGGTGGTTGGTGTGACAGAGCAAGATGCAGAGGACAGGAAGAAATGGAGACAGTTGATCCGCTGTGGTGACCCCTAAAGGGAGCAGCAGAAAGAAGAAGAAGATTCATCAATACTTTGGCAGTAAACAAAAATGAATGGTGTCTAAGTGCAATCAGCAGTTATTTTGACCTAATTTGCCAGAAAACCACAATTTTAATAAAGAACTGGGCAAACAGATTGGGCATAATCTGTACATTCTTGGATAACGTGTACAGCTGAGAACCACATCTACCCTACTCTGCACTTCTAATCCATGTATACTGTATAAAAGAATTCAGAAAAAAAACCCAGCAAAAATAAGGAAGTGACAAATTTCTGTTGCAGCCAATCAGGTTGCGAGCTTCAATGAAGCGGACCTGGTTGACTGCAGAGTACTGACCAATCAAAAAAAAAAAACACAGCAGGATTGGTACCATGCAGCTTGAAACTCATAAGCTATTAGTGAGTTGTTTGGCATCTCAAAACAGAAGATTGTGAAGCAGGGCAGCTAGATTAAAAACTCAGAAAAAAATGCACATGCGTTTACGATAACCACTTGATCGGCATATTGTACACAGAGCAGCTGGTTATTTATTGAACGTACCAATAGTAACTGTCAACCACTCACTCCAGGTCAGCACTGGATGCAAGTGATCATGATCTATTCTTAAAAACTCTTGTAAATCTGCTTAACCCAAGTCAACATTATGGTGTTGCCAGGAACTATTGTAACTAGCAAACAATTCAGTGTAAAGACTAAAAGATTAATTTATAAATACACCACCGCTATATCAGACACCAAAAAGCCAAAAAACGAAAAAACCTAATCTTTACAGAGCACTTGGCATCCTGACCACAAGAGCAGTAATACTGTATTTATCAATATGTTTGCATCTATGTTTCTCCATTCATTTGGTTGCAAATATGTGAGCATACGGTACTCCCCTGTAATCCACAGGTACATAGTGCTGCGATATAGGCCCTCCATAGGCTGTACATTTTGCCAATAGTACGGGTTACATAGAATGCACTCATATCTGCATTAAAGAATCATACACATACCAGCACTATTTCTGTATGTCAACAGGAAAAAGCATATATAGCAATGATGACAGCAGCAAGGTTGTCTTGAGAAGAAACAGTTTACAGTTCTTTTTATGCCTGTATCTCTAAAGACTAGAAGCCAGTTCTAGGCATTATTTTTGTGACGTTTTACATGGGCAACTGGCTGTAATCACAGAGAAACAAAGCAAACAAACTACCATACTTTTCCCTTCCCTTCACAGTGATGCTGGCAAGCTCACCAATCTTTATATATCGTTAGTTCAAGATATTTGGAAAAAGCCAAAAATAATGGGTAGATAAAGGTCTAGAAATATGGAGAGATTTTAAATATTGTTCTTATAACTTAGAAAGTTGATCGAACAACAGGATTTGTGTTAGCTTGCATACTGTAAAGGAGAGAAAGTTTGAAACCGTTAAACTCAACTGTCATTACTTAGTGACTTCAATCATCAGCGATTTGCCAGAAAATCACAAATTGTATTAGGAACAGGATAAAAAAATAAAGGCTTTAATAGGAACAAACAAAACCACTAGCAAATGGCAAGCAGATAAACTTTGGAAGCTTCATTAGGGTGCTAATCACACTTTAGGCCGTTATTAACATCCATCTGGCACAACCAGCAAATCATTACAAACACATTTCATCTTACAAAAGGTCACTGAAAGACTAACCCCAACAAGCAGCAATACGCAGACTTAACAACTGTACATGACGTAAACTTACAAATAAAATATACAAAAGTGAGAAAACGGGTGTTTGTCAGACTCACATTTCTAAAGTAATAAAATAAATTTTATCTTACTTTGATAGCAACAAACTAATCAAAATTTGTTCATTGCTTCCTCCGATGTTGCAGTCATCACACTTGCGTTATCCTGCCAGGGCTAGCCATCAGTCGGCCCGAATACCAGAGGCTTAGTATTTCTGCGTCAGTTGCTGTCGCTTCAGGACTGATGTCAGGTCATCAAATGGTATAAAAACAGGCAGCCGACACCATTATATCAGTCTTTCTTGCAGAGGAGCCCAAAGCAGAAGCAATTCGCACAAGTGCCGGTCGGCCGCTACCTGAGTTTTCGTTTCCGAGATTGAATCATCTTGAAGTCTTTTAAAGCTAAGTACCCCATTGGAGATCCTTTTTTCTTGCTCTAACCGATGTCAGAAAAAGTTAATAGTTGCCGCGCCTGTGGAAAGCAAATACCACAGAGAGATTTCCATTCTTACTGCAGCACCTGTTTAGGCCCAGACCACAACGTACTTCGCTGCCGGTTTTATGCTTTGTTCAACGCCCAAATTATTAGTCGTCAGGCCCTTATTGTAGCTAAATATTTTTGTTCTTGATCTCCGTATTCCATAATGGCTTCTGTAAACCATCTGACTACCAATCTTCCAAAAAAAGGAAGGATAAAGACAGAGACAGACTGCACAGGTCCAAAACTGCCGACACACTTCCGTTAAGTAAGTCGGCAGTCGTCCGGTACTCCGTGAGGTGCTTTTGCAGCCCCTGATGCCGGCTTCGATGGATTCGCAGTCCACTACAGAGACCCATTCGGACTCAGGTATGCCGCAAGACTCTTCTTTGACTAAGGAACCTGCAGATGTCTCTACTTTGGATGGGTCCGCAGTCACTGTGCAGGCACCGGCTTCTGAGGAAGTTCTTCGCTCTGCCGATATTGGACACAAACCGATGACTTCATTTGTGTCTTCAGTTATTTCTAAAACTACCGAGTTTCTAAGAACAAGAGTATGAGCTACGCCTAAAAAACAATGATCCAAACACAAGCGCCTGCTTCCTTGCCACAATCACAGATGCTTAAAATGGCTGAAGATCTGATCATGTTGATTAGGGGAAGCCAGCCTTCTCCTGCTAAAAGAAAGAGAGACTTGTCCTAGCAGCTTTATCTTACCAAGAGTCCAACGATTATGAGGTTTCTGATTATGAAGACATGCCCTCATCAGCCTATGAGGATTCAGATGCAGAGGAATCCATTTTTTTCTGCCTCCCCTCCAGAGAATTTTTCTTTTGGTGAAACCCTACATACTTTGAGAGAGCATGTCCATTGGGGAATGCCAGGATTATCCTCAGTCCAAAAAGAGACTCGGGAAATTTTTAGACTTACCACAGCACAGACCCTTAGCTATCCCCCTCCTGTTCTGGATGTTATGGATGATGTCTTTATGGAGTCCAGTCCAACTCCTGATACTTTACCTCCTGCTCCTAGGAAACCTGACAGGTACTACAGAGCCCGTGACACACAAATTTCTTTTCAAAAATCCTACTGCTGACCCAGAGATCATCTCCCAAGGACTTAAAGGAATAAAAGCTACAGCTAAGAATTCCACCCTTCGGACGGGGGATTCCCGAGCTTTAGACAAATGGGGTAAAAAAGTATACACCTCTGCAACTCTTGCCATTAGAGCATTACATTTTCAGTTCCACATGCTGAAATGCCAGCAACATACTATGGAACTTATTAAGCAAAAATTATCTACCTTCCCTGACCGTGCAGAAAATAAAGAATTACAGGAGCTTATGCACTCTGCAAGCCAAGTCAGCAAGCATACCCTGCAATGTGGGTTTGATGCCCTAGAAGCATCTTGCAGGGCAGCAGTCACAGGTTATGTGCTCAGAAGGCATGCCTGGCTTAAGGAGCAGACCTTGCCAGACCATGTCAAATCAAAATTATTGGACGCACCTCTGAGCAAGGACAATCAAAACAGAAGAGATTTTAAAAAAGATGGAAGAAAAAGCCAAGTCTATGCAGACAGTCAAAGATTTTTTGTAAGTGCAGCCTCCAAGATTCAGTAGGCACTGTCCCTCAAAACATTGGTCATTTTCAGCCCCCTCAAGGCCACCTCAAACTAGACCTAGGGGAAACAGACCCCCCCCAGACTACAGTTTCAGGGAATGCAGAGATCTAAGCAATGGAGTACCTCCACTTCTAAAACAGGGAGTGCTTAGCCACCCCCTTATGGAAAGAATTCACAATGACTTCTCAACTCCTCTCCTCACCTCTGCCCAAATGCTCGTGCCCCCAGGAGGAAAACTTGCCCACCATGTAAAAACCTTGACCACCATCACCAACGATTGATGGGGCCTCAACATAGTATCCCAGGGGTACAAATTTTATTTTGACTCGCTGCCAACCCCAAAAGGGTTCCCAGACCTTCCTACAAACCAGTGGGCAGAGACACAAAACCAAGTTCAGTCCCTGCTCTCCATAAGGGCAATTCAGCTGTTCCTGCAGAATAGATAGGCCAAGGTTTTTATTCTAGATTTGTCCTGTTACCCAGAAAAGACAGCACTTGGTGCCCAATATTAGATTTATCCATTCTGAACATCTTCCTGGTGGTACCAAAATTCAAAATGCTCACCCTTACAGCAGCTTCTCCCTATGTAGTCCAAAGATGCCTGGTTAGCCACTCTAGATCTAAAGGAGGCCTACCTGCACATCCCAATCAGGTACTCCTGCATGACCTATCTAAGTTTCAGGGCAGGACCTATGCATTCTCAGTTCTCTGCACTTCCCTTTGGCTTATCCACTGCTCCCAGAGTTTTCACAAAATGCTTGGCTCCAGCCATTGCCTATTGCAGACAGAGAAATATTTAAATTTACCCCTACTTGGATGATTGCCTGATTCAGGCAGTCAGGAAAAGCTATTGCAGCACCTGACATTTGTAAAGGACCTTCTAACCTCCCTGGGGTACACGGTCAACGAAAAAAAATCCAAACTTGTCCCCAGTCAAAAAACTGTATTCCTGGGAGCAAGCTTGGACACAGCATCCAAGATGGCATTCGTTACTGCAGAAAAACAAACCTATCTGAAAGGCTACTTTTCTCATATGGCCACCAAAACCAAGTTATCCGCAAGAAAAATCCTGCAAGCTCTAGGGTTCATGGCCTCCTGCATTCTACTAATTCCATATGTCAGACTGCATATGAGAAAACTTCAATGGTACTTAAAAAGGCTTTGGTGCCAACATTCTCAGGATCTG
Source organism: Protopterus annectens (assembly GCF_019279795.1). NCBI lineage: Eukaryota > Metazoa > Chordata > Ceratodontiformes > Protopteridae > Protopterus > Protopterus annectens. Next base: position 1,015,611,013 of record NC_056734.1, on the reverse strand, counting down.
GAAACTATCATACCTATGATACCTTGTCTAAGGAAAGAGTTCCTGTTGAGGGCAGCATCATGCAACCACAACAAAGGACTTCTCTTTACACACCTCCACACAGCCCAGACCCTAACCACAGACGCATCAGACTATGCCTGGGGTGGACATCTGGATGGCAGGTGTATTCAGAGCAACTGGAGCCCAAATTCATCTGCACATCAAAAAAAAGATGCTAGCTGTGACAGCTTTCAGATCCCTACTCTCCGGGGCCCCTACTAATCAAAACCAACACCACCACAGTCATGTGGTACATCAACAAGCAGGGGGGAACCCACTCTACAGGCTAAACATGACCCTCTGGAACACGGCCCCAGCCATGCATATTCACCTGCAAGCTCAATTCCTGCCAGGCAAACAAAACTCTCTGGCAGACAACTTAAGCAGAAATCTCCTAGACCCACACGAGTGGCAATTAAACCACAACACCTTCAGCCTTGTGACCCAGGAATGGGGTACCCCGAAGGTGGACCTGTTTTTGCCTCCCCCTACAACCATCAGCTCAGCAAATTCTGCACCAGGGTCCTCACAGCAAGGCCTGGAAAGTGGATGCCCCATCCTTCCAGTGGGCAAACCTCTCAATCTATGCTTTTCACCCTTTACCTCTTCTTACAAGAGTATTACTCAAGAGAAGGGAGGAAAGACCAAGGGCAATCCTGATTGCCCCAGACTGGCCATGCCAACAGTGGTATCCACTACTGAGCACTCTGTCACAGTTGCCTCCATGGCACCTCCCACAGATTCCAATTCTCCTGACTCAGCAGGAGGGGCAGCTCTTGCCTTTGCAATTGCAGACCCTGAACCTCGCAGCCTGGCTTATTCCTTGACCTCTCCTCCAGTGGCCAGCCTAAACAAGCAGGTACTGGCTGTCATACAGGAAGCCAGACAACCCAGTACTAGAAAATCCTATACTGAAAAGTGGAAAAGGTATTGTTCCTGGATCCAGTCTAAAGGAGCGGACCCAGCACAGCCCTCCTTACCTCTCATCCTGGATTACCTAGCAGACCTACTCCACAGGGGTTATCCTTCTCTTCCATTAAGATCCATGCCTCTGCCATCTCTGCTCATTACAGCACTGAGCCACCTCTCTTCTCGCACCCTCTCATCAAGCAGTTCCTGAGAGGAGCTAACAACTTAAGGCCACCAAGAAGAGCCCCTACTGCAGCTTGGGACCTTAACTTTGTGTTGGAAAAGCTCATGGTACCCCCCTTTGAGCCTGCAGCGTCAGCAGAGTTAAAGTTCCTCTCTTGGAAAACAGCCTTGCTTCTGGCCATCACTTCAGCCAGAAGAGTGCTGGAGCTACAAGCACTTATGGCTGTGGAACCCTTCATTATTTTTTATGCTGATAGGGTCTTCGTCAGGACTAACCCAACTTTCATGCCTAAAATGGTGTCCAGTGTGGCTCTCAACCAATCTATCCATTTGCCCACCTTTTTCCCTAATCCTCCTCAAAATAAGGGGGAAAGATCCTGCACCCTTTAGATGTGCACATACAGCTCAGATTCTACCTTGATAGGACTAAGCCCTTTAGGAAGTCTGACTAGTTACTAGTCAGCTTTGCACCAGGGGCAGAGGGCAAGGCCATATCAAAACAAACAATCTCCAAATGGATAGCGCACACTGTCCATTTCTGTTACAAACACCATGGGAAACCACACCCCTCAGGGGGGTCAGAACACCTTCCACTAGGGCAACTTCAGCCTCTACAGCCTTTTTCAGAGGAGTCCCTACCAGAGACATTCTGGAAGCTGCAACTTGGAGTTCTGTTCATACCTTCACCAAGCATTATCACCTGCTTATCTTTTCAAAATCCAGGGCGGGCTTTGCAACCGCAGTCCTACAGGGCATTCTAGCCAGCCCCAACTCTTGAGTGCCTCCACCCATTCTTCAGCTTTGGGAATCAACCCAAGTGTGACAACTGCAACAGTGAAACACGAAGAACATAGTACAGTTGTGTACACTTGTCAGAGTATCTTTTCCTTTTCTTTGTTTCTGAGATGTCCTAGGATCACTTCTAATGAAGGAGGTACATTTAGATGGGTAGTTCATATGATATCTAAGAAATGAGAGTAGAATCTGCCTGCAGTCTTTCAAAGTTGTATCCTGCTATTGAAAAGTTTTGAATACAGTGGCAGCCTAAGTATCATACAGTACGTCTTTGTCCAAAGAAGAATCTAGAAGTTTAGCTTTGAAATACTCAAAAACAGCCTGACTGTGAAGCCATGCATATCTGCGAATAATAGATCCAGCAGCAGCTGTCCTAGAAGAAGCAACAGCAAAATCATAACTGCGCATAATGATGTGTCGAGCTACATGAGTGGCCTGGGATAGTAGGCCCTGCATTTGTTGCTTTAACTCTGCTCTATGAGGATCCAGCATAACTTTGTTTAAGGAATGCAACACAGAGATGTCATTTGAGTCTGGTAGTTAATTGCCCTAAATGCAAGGATAGCAAAGGTGTAAACCTTCTTTTTCCATCTGGCCATAGCCCTACTATCTTGGGCATTAGCTGTGGGCAAAAGTTGCAAGTGTTTATCTGAAGAGAGATACTGCAGAGGGGTGTGCTACTGGATTCTTGTATTTTAGGTTGTCAGGTATCCTGTAAATCCTGTCTGGTCTTTTGTGAGCTAGTGGTTGAGAACCAGGTGCAGAAGTGGACTGAAATGTCCTGGAAAGCTTCAAGGACTGGACAGACTGGAGAAAGGGCAGAGGTACCAATTTCCTAGAGGCTATAATACTTCTTCTGAACATCAGAGATTCAAATGGATTGCCAGTCATAATATTTCAGCATGTTCTGGATAGTTTCCTCTAAGGAAGCTTCCTCAATAGGGGAATCTGAAGACAGAGGGTCCTCTTCATCTGAAGAGATTTGTATGGAGACTGTAGCTGACAGGAAGTCTAGTGAAAGTTCAGAATCATGGCCTTGTTTCTCCCTCAGAGGAAGGGGAAACCAATGTGGGTTTTTGAGGAGTAGCCTGTGGATGTGGAGACCCGAAGAAGGGAGATTTCAAAGACATAACAGCTTTGAACAACCCCTGTGAGAAATCTACCCACTGTTGTTCCCTAGCTGCTGAGGGAGAGGCAACATACCTAGTCTTCATTTTTTTTTCTTAAGGCATGATGTCTGCCTGGATGGGACAAGGAGATTTGGTACCCTAACTTCTATAAAAGAGCCTGTGATCTCTTCCCTAACTAAAATTTGAGAGACACCATGAGGTTCCTTGGAGAATTCATTGGATGTATCAGCAGTTTGTAAGGCCTCAGATGTCATACTGGCCTCTGACAAGGTCTCAATAGTGGGCATGTGAGAGATAACCTAGCGTACTGTGGGTTCTGAAACCTCAGTTGGTACACTGGAGTCAGATATGTTAGACTGCAAATCCACTGTAGGCCTCATTAGCTTTTCTTAGACAGAAGTGGAATGTCCAAAGATGCAGATTTGGCCATCCTGAACTGGGCCAAGCGCTAAAGATGCAGAGTCTCTAGAAAGGTGTTGAGAAAGAAAAGCCTTGACCAAAGGGTTTTAGGAACAAACTGACAGATCGAGCAAGATATGTGGTCATTATCTGGGCCTAGGCAAAAGTCCTGCCGCACTCGTGCTTAACCCTTCCTAGCTGACATTTAACAACTTTCAACAGAATAGCATAAGTAAAAAGGAAGTTTCCCCAATGGGGCACTTATCTGGATAAATGATCAAAGCAAAAGTACCAAAAACCAAATGATGATCAGTCTTACAAAAGTACGATCCTGTTTTTGGTCTGGCAGTAAGATAGGCTGAGGATCCACACTTGTACTTCCATCTATATACACCAATGCTTACAAGCTAAGGTCGTGTGTCAGACATACGAGCTAGGGAAGGTAAAGCTTTGGTACCCATATGTCAGGAATACTGCAACCATAATTTTAGTCAGGACATCAAGAAAGACCTCTAAGATGTGATGCTGTAAAATCCTGCCTTGCAGGTCAAACTTGAAAAGGGTTAAAGAACTCAGGAGCACAATCAAATCCATACCACAGATAGCCTGTTCTAATGACATCACACACAAGAGTGACCAGAATGGTTTGGCCAAGCCCTGTAAGCTACAGTAGTAGTCCACTCTCACTTTGGCAAAGTGACTCCACAGTTCTGCACACTAATACACCACTCAAGGCTGAGCAAAGGCTGGGTAACACCAAGTCAGCAGGGTGGGAGTGTGGCAATGTGGCTAAGGTTTTCAACTTACAGGCACAAGGTGCAGGGTTTGATTCTCTGATGAGGTAATTTGCTGGGCTTGGAATGGCCCACATGAACAGTTAGCCTGGTACTAATTTAGGAACTTAATCCGCTACTCTGGAATAAACTTCCAATTCATGCGAAGCAGAGCTCTTCACTGACCCTGTTCAAGTGCAACCTGGACAAATGGATGGGAGACCACAAATTCACGCCGGGGTTGGCACCCATGTCCCTCAATGACAGGGTAGTCAGTGTTTATCAGACGTGCTCTCCAAATTACATCCATCTAACCAAAGACAATTAAGGCAACTTGGGATTAACATGGCTACACTTGTAAAGGGTCTAAGGCCGCTAGCCTAGTAACCTCCTATGAACATATGAACTGACAGAATCGGTCATATTACCCAAGAAGCATTCAAGTCCCTTCACCCAAATTATAAGACATGTAGTTGTGAATGACTTGCGAAGCACCCCCTTAAACTATACAAACAGGACACGATGGTGCTGCTTTGAATGCATCGCTAAGGCTGGAAGAAAGCTAGTCTTGAGCAGTGTATCACCATCACATAAACGACACTACAGTGTAAGAAAAACCATAATTAACATTAATAACTGGCTTAGTTACTGATGTCATTCTTAGGGAGTCCAATGTGTATCAGCCTGGAGAGAGATGAAGACCATCTCACCTGTTTCACCGGGATACCTGCACCTCTGTCCTCCATTACTTTGACATACAGGCTAAGACATTCACTACAGCTATACTGGCTTTTTTTTTTGTAAAGCCAGGGTCAGGCTATGAAACTAGTAAATGCAAATTTGACTATGGCAAAAAAATCAGGGTAGCACTGTTCAAATCTCAAGGCCTTTGTAAACTCTAGACAATGTGAATTTTTGATTAATTAACAAATACAATAACTTCAGACTCCTTCACGATCTAATGGCAGCAAACAAAACCTCATATCATATCCAGGCAAGTTACAGAACCCCGTCCATGAGGTCCGGTATGGCTCGGAGGAGGAGCAGACAATTCAAAATTAGTGGTCTTCAGCTCCAATGGTTGTGTCTGAGCTGACAGCAAATTAACTAGGCCTGGTGCCTTTAAGAGTTTCTGAACCAGCTGGTCCATATCCAGATCAGATAGGCTGACAGAGGACCTGGAAGAGTGAACAGATGGAGCTGACTGGAGCAAAATGGATGGAGGTTTTTCGGCAACCAGTTCCAAAGCAGTGTCCCGCTTCCGAAAAGAGCAGACGGTCAGCTCCGAAGGCAGTGGAGCCGAAGTCACCACACACTCTGACCTTTTTCCTTTTTTGGATCTAGAATCAGTGGAAGATTTAGATGATTTACTGGCTCCATCCTGGTCAGACAATGCCTCAGAAAAGGGGTGTTTGATGATACCCCTATCAATCAATTTCCTCTTCCTTTCTGCTAACACTATGGTGGAAAAGGAGTGACAGATACTGCAAGACTCTTGCAGGTGTACCTCACCCAAGCAGTAAACACACTGCACATGGGGATCTGTGACTGACATTTTCTGTCCGCAGTCTGGGCATTTTTTTAAACCCAGACTTTGGATGTTTTGTCTTTTTTTTCAGACATTTCCACAACTGAAGCACACTATTCAAGTATGAGCTGTTTTAACTAAGTAACTCACACAAACACACACACAGCCCAAAAGGGGCAACTGACAACTAAATAATTATAAACAGTAATAAGAAATCCAAAAACAATAGTCCCAACAGGGAACACTGACTAATAACTAAAGAAGGGATCCTAAGGCCAAAGGGCCGAAGGCAAGATAGATAATACTGAGGGAAGGGGTATGAACACAGAAAAACTACTATCTACTAGCTAGTAATATCTGCAATTAAGAATAGAACAATGATATATAAAAATTGAAAAATATAACTTATTGAAAGTTGAAAAACCCCCAATAAAGTCTCGAGTCAAGCTGGAAACCAAGAGATCCGTGTCACGGCAAACTAGATCTAGGGTAATTCCAGCAGTGCATTATGGGATAAGGGGTGGGGTCTCGAGCTACTGGAGAACTTTGAGCTTGCTAGTCGGCCGTGTTGGAGTCAAGGATCAGCTCCGAACCCATCAGTGATGAATGAACGGAGAGATTGAACAACTTCACATCATATCTTAATAAACTAGAATCATATTCCATTAACCCAAATGCCAAAATGTGTCAAGACTCTGCCTACCCTCCATAAGCAGCACACCTACACCTCTGCAAATAAAATCAAGGAGGCATCGAGTGTATTTATCAATGAAAAACTCTGTCCATCAAATAGTACCCTCTGCCACTAGAGGCACCGGCATTCTCAATTCTGTCCTCACTGAAACAGCCCCTGTCTGTTCCTTGCCCAATGTTATACCCTCACAGACCAAATTAGATCACTGTGATATTTTATTCACCACACAGTTCTAGTATAGGTAAACAACCAGCCCAGCATTCTTCACAAGATTTCTTCAAAGTCAATTACTTACGCTCAATGATGGCTTGAGACAATTCAACAGTTTTGTCCCACCATTACCCTATAGTGAATCTCATCGCACATACAAAAAGTTATGTACTCACCATAATGTTACATCTGTGTTGTTCATTTTCATTCTTCCTCAACTGATGGGTCTCGGATCAGACTCGGCTGCTTCAACCAGATCCTCGGATCCAGACTCTCTAGCTCCTCCCTTTACCCATAATGCCCTGCCAACCTAACTTACCTTAGATCGAGTTTACTGCCCACAGAAGACAGTGCATAATACCTTAAGATTCAAAAAAATTCAAAAAAAGGGAAAAAATAGATGGAGCCGAAACAAAGAACAACAGTTCACAAACTGAAACGGTTTAGCCTATTCAGGAGCAAAAGGGAGGGGCTTAGGAGGGTGGGAAGTTGAGAAGAATGAAAATTGACAACACAGATGCAACATTACGGTGAGTACATAACGATACTGTCATTTTTATTAATTCCTCAACTGATGGCACAGAGTCCCCAGCTAGATGAGCCTTGGGTGGTCCTCACAGAAGGATATTCTGGAGTACAACAGAGCCAAAAGCAGCTCTGTTCCTAGAAACCAAATCTAATTTGTAATGAGCAATAAAAGTATGAGCACTGGACAGAGTGGCAGCTGCACAGATGTAATTTATGGAAGCCCTCAACCAAAAAGCTGAGGAGACCGCCACAGATCTCGTGGAGTGAGCTCTAGGAGGTTTACGCAAAGATAATCCTTTTTTAATACAGACAAAGGAGATACAGTCATTCAGCCATTTGGCCAGTGCAACTTTGGAAACTAACTTACCAATCTGTTAGGTAAGAAGGACACAAACAACTGGCCAGTCTTCCAGAAATCTTTGGCTCTATGGAGACAGAAATTAAGTTGTCTATGTACATCCAGAAGATGGAGCATGCAGTCTACCTTATTTGAGAAGTTTGTAAAGAAAACTCTGAGGTTAATGACCCCATTAATATTAGACTCAGAAGTTACCATAGGCAAAAAAGACAGATTTGGTTCGCGAGAACAGCCTGCCTTTGTAGAAAACCAGGTAAGAAGATTTGGAAGATAGAGCTTGGAGTTCAGATAGCTTGTTTAACTTATGTGATAGCAACTTCAAAAATGTTTTTCAAAGACTGAAATTTTAGAACTGATCTGGCTGTGGATTCAAAGGGGCTTTAGGTCATAGCTTGAAGCAAAATTTTTAAATCTCAAGGAGGAGTAAGATCTTTTATTGGAGGTATAAGTAGAAAAGCTCCTTTGAGAAAGGCTTTACATAATCTACCAGCTAAGGTAGAGTTATTTTTGCCTAGATGGAAATTTGAAATGAAAGCCAACTGGTTCTTAACAGCAGAAAGGCTAGCCCCTTCACTAAAAACTGAAGCTAAAAAATCAAGTACAGCTAATACAGGGGCTGAAGGGAAGGTCCAGATCCCCTTTTAAGGGCTCAGAGTACTAATCTCTTCCATTTACTTTTGATACCTTTCTAGTAGAAGCTTTTTGAGAAGATAACAAATATAATGGACCAGGGAGGAGAGCCTGGGCTGTCTAACAATCAGTGGAATTGGAGAAACCATGTGGTCAGTTTGAGGCCTGTTATGTCTGGTTGAGTCATACCTGCTGTGTTAAAGAGGAGGTCTGGATTGGGATGTAGAAGGTGAGACCAGAGGAATGGGAACCGAACCTGAAGAAGCCAAAAGGGTGTGATGATAACTGTGCTCCTCACCTGGTATGCTTTCTGTAGAAATTTTGGGGATGAGAAGTAGCGGTGGGTAAGCATAAAGAAGACAGAGCATCTCTCAGTGACTCCCCATTGAAGGGATCAGGGAGAAGAACCCGCTGAACTTATTGCTGAGGGGAGAAACGAATAGGTCAAGACATGGCTGGCCCCCACTTACAGACGATTCTCTCCGCCACTTTGAGATTGAGAGACCACTCATGAGGTATCAGAATGGACCTGCTTAGTTTGCCCGCAATCATGTTGGATTTCCCCAGTATGTGCATTGCTATTAGAAAGTGGCCAGAAAAGATCACCCGTTGCCACACTCTCAATGCTTCTCGACCAAGCGGATAAGATTTGTTTGTTGGTGTATCAGACTATGGCCATACTGTCCATCTGAAGAGTGACTGTCCGGGGGTGTTGAAAGGCCTGCAATGCTAGAACTGCTCTCATTTCCAGGACACTGACATGCATCTTGCCCTCTCCTAGGGGCCACATGCCTTGGACTGTCCTTCCCAAGTAGTGCCCCCCCCACCCAAGTTGGGAGGTGTCCACGGTCACTATGGTTGAGGGCAGGGGGAGAACAAATGGATGGTTTTCAGAAACTTCGTTTAAGTGCAGCCACCAAAGAAGATACCTTATGCAAGCTTTTGAGATCTTGACTGGGGCGGTTAAAGGTTGTTGAAGAATGGACCACTGTACTGACATGGTCCACTGTAGAAATCGCATGTGAAACCTGGCTAAAGGAACTAGGGTGACAGCTGCTGCCACAGATCCTAAAAGACTAGTCATACTGGGAGAGAAAGATGTGAGATCACTTTCTTCATCTGGGATCTGAATGTTTAGATTTAAGTTGGAGGGACAAAGGCTATCTGACTCACCATGTCCAGATGACCACCTATGAAGACACTTCGTAGGCGTAAGATGCAATTTGCTGTAATTGATTGTGATGCCTAGATGGAGACACAAATGGAACAAGTAGCCCCTTGCCTGTAGGAGTAGATGCCTGGTTGGGGCAGTTAGGAGGCAGTCGTCTAGGAATGGAAACACTCGGAATACATGCAGTCTCAAGTGAGCTGCTACCACCTGCCATACACTTGGTGAACACCCTAGAGGCTGTGGTGAGACCAAAGAGCAATGCTCTAAACTGATAATGACTGGCTCCCAGATGGAAGTGCAGATATCTTCTGGAGCGCCTGTTCAGTTTGATGTGATAGATCTTTGTGCACATCCAATCATCCTTTCTTAGTAAGGGAAAAATGGACTGAACCATGACAATCCAGAATCTTGAATACTGCACAAACTGGTTTAGTTTGCGGAGATCCAGGATGGGTCTCAAGTCCCCTGTCTTCTTCGGCACCAAGAAGAATCTTGAGTAGGCCTCAGATCCTCTCTGGTCATAGGGCACCTTCTGGATGACTTTTTTTTCCAGCAGCTTTTCTATTTCTAAGGCCGCTGCTTCCCCTATAAATTGAATCCTGATGTTCCACCCAATCAATCTAATAGGGAGTATTTAGGAAAATGGTATAAATATAACCTCTAGATATCACCCTCTGCACCTCTTTTGTTATGGACAGTCAGGCTCTTTGGTGCACAGACAAATGTCTCCCAGCTGCCTCCAGAGGGCAACAGTTGGGCAGACCTTCAGGAGGGCTGATGGGGCTTATCCAAGAAAGAATCCCAGAAACCTTGGTTTTGCGGGCCACCTTTGCTGTGGGGTTTGGAGTCTTCCGTTAGAGTTTCCCTCCCCCTGCCCTTGGGGGAACTATCTTCTCATAAGTCTTAGAAAGAACATTGGGATTTATAGAACCACATCTTTCCATCTCTTCACTGATTCTGGGAAAAGGGTCTTTGAGGAGTAAAAAAAACTTATCTCTGTGACAGACAAGGTCTTTCCTTCTTGCTCACATTTGGAGAGCATGACTTGCACTTTAGGGCCAAATAAGGAAGATCCAATCAAACAATGCATTGATGAATGAAGACTTAAAAGGGATCCTCAACGCCGCATAGCCACTTCCAGGAATGTCTCTTCTGCCAGTAAGGGAAATCAGCCTCAAGAATGCATTAGATATCGGGTGGCCATCTGCTAGAAAACTATTTTTGTCCTCAGTAGACATGGACCCAGAAATAGATTTGAACAGCTCTTCAGTGAAATCTCTCTGCAATCTTGTAAAATGTGCCAGATAATTCAACGACTGTAGAGCAAAGGTCTCTGGAGCATAAATGTATTTACTGAATCTGTCCGAGGCCCTGGACTCCCTGTTAGGGGGATGGACAGAAAGTACAGTTGTGTACACTTACCATAAATGTAGATGTTTGAGTGTATTCACTGTTGCAGTCCTAACATATGGGTTATCCGGCTCCCGGTAGCCCTCAGTCAGCCCGAATAGCAGAGTCCTCGGTATATGACGTTGGCTGCTGTCGGCTGTAAAACTGATGTCAGAATGTCAGGTATAAAGGGAGGCGGCCGACGCCATTTCCTCGGCTTTTCTTGCCTTAACTGTCAGGAGCCCCCAAAAGAAGGCTATCCCAGGAAGGAAACACCCTGGAAACATGCCATCCAAAAATAACATATCTAGTCTGTGCCTTAGGAAAAAAGGGGTAATGGAGGGAGGGAAACCAGGAATACAACAGTGAAGACACTCTAACATCTACATTTATGGTAAGTGTACACAACTGTACTATGTTCTTCGTGGTTCACTGTTGCAGTCCTAACATATGGGTTGATACCCAAAGCCCAGGAAAAAAACAAAAGGGGGGGGGATCGCAGATTAACGGTTGGTAAGGAGGCCTTGCAAAACTGCAGAGGTAAAACCAGCCCTGGATTTAGAAAACAAAGGTAGAATGTAATGCTTTGTGAAAGTATGGACAGAAGACCAAGTAGCTGCTTCTAGAATGTCCTTAGTAGGCACACTTCTCAAAAAAGCTGCAGAAGTAGAGGCTGCTCTAGTAGAATGGGTCCCAATACCCTGAGGGAGAACTTCCCATGCTGCAGGTAACAAAAGTGAATACAGTGAGCAATCCATTTGGAGATGGTTTGTTATGAAATAGCTTTATCCTGAGCCCCAGGAGCAAAACCAACCAACAACTGCTCAGACTTCCGAAAGGATTTAGTCCTGTTTAAGCAACATCTCAACTGTCTGTACACATCAAGAGAGTGCAGAATTCTTTCCCCTTTATTCGGGGGGTTATTGAAAAATGTAGGCAGGTGAATAGACTGGTTAAGGGTTAAACTGGAAACCACCTTAGCCATATAAAGGAGGGATTAGTTCTCAGAGAAACCTGATCTGAATGAAAAATAATGAAAGGTTCTACTGCCATTAAGACTTGCAGCTCCGAAACCCTTCTTGCAGAAGTAATAGCCAAAAGAAAAGCAGTCTTCCATGAAAGAAACTAATTCTGCAGAGGCAGCAGGTTCAAAGGGAGGTAGAGTAAGCTTCTCCAGGACAAAATTAAGATCCCAAAGCAGGAGTAGGAGCTCTTCTGGGAGGTCTAAGATTGCTAGCTCTCCTCAGGAACTGCTTCATCAAGGGGTGAGAAAAAATTGGTTCCTCAAAAGAACAAGCAGCAGAAACTGCTGAAGCATGAATCTTGATTGAAGAAAAGGAAAGCCCACCATTAAGCAAACCTGCTAGATAATCAAGAATGAGAGAAAGAGAAGGATGAGAAGAGCAAAATCTCTTCCATTTATCTGCATAGGATTTCCTGGTGCTAGGCCGCATGAAGAACGTCAACCACCTGCTGGGAAAGATTTAAAGTATTAGCCAGGCAGTTAAATACAGAGTTTGAAAATGAGGATGAAAAAACTTTCCCCCTTCCTGAACCAACAGATCTGGTACCAGGGGAAGATGCCAAGGCTTGGTTTGGGAAAGTCTGCGAAGAAGGGGATACCAATGCTGCCTGGGCCAATCTGGTGCTATAAGAATAGCCTTTGGTTTTTCGTCTCTTATCTTTAGCAGCACTCTGGGAAGAAGAGGCAGAGGAGGGAAGGCATAAAATTGAGAGTTGTGTCTATGGGAAGGACAAAGCGTCCACTCTCCAAGCTTTGTTGTGAAACTCCCTGGTGCAGAAGGTTGGAAGGAGATGATTGGTGTGAGAGGAGAAAAGATCCACCTGAGGAGTGCCCCAATGCTTTGTGATGCGATGGAAAATGATCTTGCTCAGTTGCCACTCGTGAGGATCCAGAACATGTCTGCTCAATTGATTCGCCAAGGAGTTTAGCCTCCCTGGAAGATACTGGGCTATGAGACAAATGCCCATGGAAATTGCTAAGGACCATAGTCTCATGCTATGTCTGCACAAAGGGTAAGAGTGCACCCCCCCTGCTTGTTGATGTACCACATGACTGTGGTATTGTCTGTCCTGATCAGAAGAGTCCCAGGGTAGAGTAGGTCCTTGAAAGCCACCAAAGCCTACTGCACTGCCATGAATTATTTTAAGTTTATGTGCAGATGAATCTGTTGAGTGCTCCAAGTCCCTTGTATGCCCCTGCCTTCCAGATGTGTTCCCATGCATAATCTGAGGAGTCTGTGGTGAGAGTCTGGCTGGCAGGTGGTGGGTGGAAAGGCAGACCCTTGTTCTGAGAACAGGCTGTCGCCGACCAGAGAAACTCCATTTGTAGACAAGGAATTAAGGGAATAATCAAGTCTAAGCCCTGTGTGTGCTAACACCAAAGGTTCTTGAGGTACCATTGAAGTTTTCTCATATGCAGCCTTGCATTTGGGATCATCAGGATACATGAAGCCATGAACCCCAGTGCTTGCAGGAATTGCCTTGCAGAGAGCTTGGTCATGCTTGCCAAGTTCTTGAAATAAGTCGAAAGGTCTTCTTGTTTGTCTTGAGGGAGGAATTCCATCTGGGTGGCTGTATTCAGACTCTCTCCCACGAAAACAATCTCCCTTGTAGGAACCAACTTCGACTTCTTTTCTTTGAGAGTGTAACCCAAGGAAGTGAGAATGTTCTTCATGAAGTCCAAATCCTTTTCTAACTGTTCTGGGGAGTTTGCTTGAATGAGACAATTGTCCAGGTAAGGATAAATTTGAATGTTTCTCTGCCTGCAAAAAGCAATGGCTAGCACCAGGCACTTTTCACAAAGGGCAGCACAGAGAATTGGAAGTGCTGCTCCCCAGCCCTGAAACAAAGAAACTGCCTGAAACTTTCCCTTAATGGGATGTGCACATAAGCCTCCTCGAGATCCAAATTTACCAGCCATGAATCCTTGTCCAGCATTGGCAGTAACTGTTGAAGAGTGAGCATCTTGAATTTGGGAATCGCCAAAAAAGTGTTTAGAATAGACAGATCCAGAATAGGGCGCCAGGTGTCCCCTTTTTTGGGTACCAGAAAAAGTTGAATAAAAACCTAGGCCTGCCTGATTTGCAGGAACTGGCTCTATAGCACCTATAGTCAGTAGAAGAAATTTGATTCTCTACCTCTGCCTGAGAGTTCTGGGTATGTCTGGGTACCTTGTAGAACAGGGAAGGTGTGAAAATAAAACTTGTAACCTTGGTTTACTATGTTGAGCACCCATTTGTCGTCTGTGATGGTAGACCATACCTCTGCTAACCTGGCTAACCTTCCCCCCAAAGGAAACCCTGGGCCTGCAGAGGTAGGCACAAGAAGGCCGGAGTCAATGAGAATGCTTGCTCTGGGAAGATGACTTAGAACTTCCCGATTTAGCAGAATGATGCCATTGTTTAGCCCTTTGAGGGGCAGAAGCCTGCCCTCTGGAAGATCTGAAACTCCTAGGCCTAGAGTGACCCTGCTTGCCAGGATCAGGGAAAGACCAATTCTTGGAAGGATAATGCCTACTAAACCGAGGAGGCTGAACCTGAAGGAAATATTTTACAGCTTGCATAGATTTCCCCTTATCCTCCAACTTTTTCAGTACCTCCTCAGCCTCGTTACCAAAAAGGTTGTCTTTGTGCAAATGAACATCCAGCAATTTAGATTTTACAGGTTCAGAAAGAGGCTGCTCCCTAAGCCAATCATGCCTTCTAATAATAGAACCAGTGGCTGCTGCCCTGCAGGAAGCCTCCAAGGTGTCAAAACCACAATGAAGTGAATTACTTATTAACCAGAGTGGCAGAATTTAATAAATCTTGTAAGTTTTGGTTCTCCGACATGGAAGGAACATCCCCAAGCTTAGCCTTAATAGCCTCCAAAGTATGCTGCTGATACTTAAGCATGTGAAAGAGACAATTCACAGATCTAATGGCAAGAGTTGCAGTTATAGACCTTTTTACCCCACCTGTCCAAGGCCCTAGACTCCTTATCAGAAAGTACAGGGATTTTAGCAATAGTAGCCTTAACACCCTTGGGACCTTAAGAAATAATATCAGGATCAGCAGTAGGATTTTTAAAAAGAAATTGATGAGAATCATGAACTCTATAATACCTATCAGGTTTTCTGGGAGCAGGAGAAACAGAATTAGGAGTTAAAGAATTTTCCATAAAAACATCCACAACTTCCAAAACAGGAGGTATAGCCAGAGGTTTATGCTGTGGCAAATCCAAAAATTCCCGGGTTCTCTTCTTAGACTGAGGAAAATCCTGACTTTCCCATTTAAAGTGCTCCCTAAGAGTATTCAAAGTATCCACAAAGGAAAAATCTTCTGGAGGGTCTGGCTCTGGTCTCATGCCGAAGAGAAGAGGCATCAGAAACCGGTGCCTGCATAACAGCTGCGGACCCATCTGAGGTGGCGGCAGGCGGAGGGGGTCTGAATACAAAAATAGCAGCCTGCGGCATAGAGGACTCCGCAAAGGTCTTGACAGCGGCCTGCGGCTGAAAATCTGCAGACTGTAGGGGCTGCGAAAGGGCCTCACTAACTACCGCTGGGCCGACGACCAATTTCACCAGCGTGTCATCAGCAGCTTTAACCCTAGGCCTGTCGCAGTCCTTGTCCTTGCGTTTCCTAGGTATATCTGAAGTCGGGAGACCAGAAAACTCCATACCGACAAATGTAGGCCAGACTCTGAAATGCTTATATAAAATCTTAGCTCTACGGCATATGGTACAGGGGTTGAAGGAAGCACAGAGATCACAATTACGAACGTCGTGCTCAAGGGACAAAAGTTATACAACAGGAATGAAAATCACGGTGCGGAATCTGTTTTCCAAAGGCAAGACCGTTATTAACTTCATCTGACATTTGTTAACGCAAGAAAAGAGGGTCCCTAATGGGGTTCTGAGGGCGTCTTCAACTTGGTAGTCGGAATGCAGAAAGAAGGTAAACGGCCGACCTGCACTAGTGCGAATTGCATCTGCTTTGGGTTCCGCAGCAAGAAAGACTGGAGAAATAGTGTCGGCCACCTCCCTTTATACCTGACGTTCTGACATCAGTTTTACAGCCGACGTCATATACTGAGGACTCTGGTATTCGGGCCAACTGAGGTCTACTGGGAGACGGATAACCCATATGTTAGGTCTGCAACAGTGAAACACGAAGAACATCAGCTCTTCTCCTCAAGCCCTTTTCTAGTGGCCACCATCACAATCATGGCATCAACTAGGACCCCTTTGCTCCAGTGTGTCCTGTCCATGGGAGAGGCTAAACGATTTGTATGCTTAGGGCTGGGCTACACAGTAACCAGTTCCTTCCAAGCCTGTTGTGAAATGAGATCTAAAATTTCATCAGCCGAGGGGAGGGGCACACAAGACACAGTTGGGCCAGACCAGAAAGCATCCAGGAACACAGACTCCTCTTGGGAAGGAGTATCAGAAGACCAACCACCTTTTTGTTTTAAGAACTTAAGAATGTCTCCAAATGAGATGTCTTCAGATGGAGATCTGGAGTACCCTTCCCCTACATCAAAATCAGTTTCCTATCTGACAGATTTCTGAGGGGAATGTAAGTGTCTCATTTTACATGTTCCCTTCCAAGGGACCTCATCAGTGGGGTGGTCTGATGAGGTATCAGAAGTGATTGGGGAGTCTTTAGGGACTGACTGGAGACTAGAACATGCTGGCTTGTCCCAGTGAAATGGAAGAATAAGGGTCAGAGAAAAGTCCCAAAGGAGGTAAACTGATCTGAGGAGGTAGGGATGTCCTTTCTCTCAGTAAAGAGCATGCACTCTGCACAATTTTGAAGGCAGAGTGCTTTGGAGGGACCTGAGCCAACAACTTCCAAACCGCCGGCCCCTGTAACCCTGCAAGCACTTTACCAAAGGATGTAGCAGGACCTCAGCTGTCCAGCTCCGAGGCTCCGAGTGGCAGAGATGGCTCTGATAACTTTGGAGTCTACTCTGGTCCCCTGGATCTTGCACTGATGCTTTAGCTCCAAGAATCCTCCAGCTCCAAAAGGCTCGGAGGCTAACGATTCAAGGAAATGACAGGAGACAAGAAAAAAATCATCTTCAAGTCTGATAAGGACATCCCAGGGATCTCAGACCCAAGGGCTCTGAAACAGACGGTGAGATTGGAAGAGGAGAAACCAAAGGGGAAGTAATCAGAGGCAGACTTAAGGATCTGATGGGAGATGGAGATGGGATTGCCCCAATCTGGGTCTGAGTTCTGAGGAATTTCCTCATCATCCTATCCACTTTAGCCTTGGATAAACTTCCAGAAGACCTCAGAGAATAGGTAATGGATGGAGGTCTAGAATGTTTGTTTCGAGAATCTTGCAAAAAGGTGAAGGAAGTAGAGATGTTTTCGGATTCTGTATGGTAAGAGGTGACCGAATTCGAGATTATTTGGATTTCGGAGCAGAGGAATCTGAAGTGGTCGGATTTGACTTTTTTGAAACTTCTATAGGTGGTCCTGAGGAAGGAGCCAAAAAGGAAGTGGGACCCAGAGATCTCCTTGGGAGCTGAGTTGGGCTTCCTTTTGTCAGTTTTTTTTTTTTGTGGGGGATTTGAACCCCAGCTGAAGCATAAGAAGCGGAAGTGAGAAGACCCTTCAATACAAGTTTTTGCTGTCTGAGTGCCCTAGGAGTGAAACCAGCACATATAGAGCAATCAGCATCTAAATAGGCAGTGCCAAAGCAGGATACACATTCACTGTGGGCATCTGATGTTAGATATTTTATGCCTACAGGTTATGCATTTTTTGAAGCCAGTACATTTATCAACCATAATGGTGTAACTAAGAAAGCAAGACTACAGAAAAAAAGTTTTAAACAAAGAACTCTTTTTTTCTAAGGAAAAAAAAAACTACCAACACTGGTAGACAATACCCTAAATACAGAATTATCTGTATTAACTGCAAAGGAAAATTAGTGTAGAGGGAAATTTACTGTAAAAAGGATGAGGTGGTAAATGAGATCGGAGGTATCAATCAATCCAGGTATCAAGCAGGCATGGCATTATGGGTAAAGGGAGGAGCTTGAGAGTTTGGATCCCAGGATCTGGTAGAAGCAGTCAAGTCAGATTTGAATTGGATCCGAAACCCATCAGTTGAGGAATGAATGAAAATGCCAACACCTCCCTATCTCAACTCTTACATAGTGGCTCATGTTCCTACTCAACACAAATACAATGCCAAGTTTAGAAAAACTCCTATAGCAGAAATGAACTACAAAAAAAAAAACAAAAGCTCAGAACCATTAAGAATCCAACAAAAATTCAAAATATTAAAATCAATCTCAAAAGTTTTAACAAAAATCTCAGAAGCAAAACTAAATCCATGGAACTAATTATCTGCTAAAAATTGTTATGCTAGCAAAAGATAACTGCAATACATTTGCTAATTAAGGAAAGATGCTCAGAAACAATACCAATCACTGCACTGAGCTCATCTCTTATGGTATTATCTAATCAAACATTGAGGATACATAGTTATCATCCTTGCAGACAAACTCAGAGCCAGCTTCTCCCTTGTGCTGCATCAAAACATCCCAATACAAAGTATCCAATCCATTCTCCCTCCACTCTGATAATCAACATTGAACAGACATTAAAAAGTGCACTCCAAGACCAAAAGCAGTACTCCATGGCTCCAAATAATACACTAGACTGTTTCCCGGCCAGTATAAAACATCTATCAGACCTGCATGAATGTGATCAGCCTCATGCTTTAAACTGATAAACCATAACCTCTCCGATGGATATATACTGGAAGCCGGACAAATACCTGCAGATGGTTCCATCATGAACCCTGATAACTACAACCCTAAGAGCCTCATACACATCATCTGCTAGATGATGGAACATATCACCATGGACCTCAAACAGGAACACGGAGAAACTATATTCCCTAGACCCTAAAAAAACTGACCTTGCAAAATGAAGATCATGTTCAATAAAACCTAGCTGACTTGCATGAAAGCATCAGAGAAGCACCAAATAAGGGTAAGTGTGCACAGCTTACCTCACTTTAGCTATGACTTTTGACCTTGTATCCCATGTTGGCATTATCATAAAAACTCGTCAAACTCATAAATATAAATTCCTATGGAACTCTCTGGGTTACCAGTTGGCTCAAAAATAAATACCACTCTATTGCAGCTGATGTCACACTATTCTCCAAAAGACTTGCTACCAATAGTATATCTCAGGACTCTTTCAGGGCAGTATCCATTTGGTATCTAATTCTCTGATAACAGATTTGACATTAAAGGCCTCTGGCTGATCACATTCATGCAGGACTACAAGCTTGGAACCAACATCAACTCACCTGAAGACACTCAGATCCTCCAGAACAGCCTAATCCAGAGTAACCCCTGGTGCCAGGAACATGGCCTAAAGATGAATGCTGAATGAGGTGTTAGCTCCTATGTTCCTCAATGCTTCTAAAACGCCCGTCTCTCTTCTGTGTCTCCTACAGACTCCCAAGTTGTTATCAATACCTGTAAACGACCCAATTGTGACAGACCTACATATCCACAAACCTAATGTAACAGACAAAATCAAGGGATAGGTCTATATTGTAACATAAAAAGGACTTACTGGCATGACAGGCAACTCTCACAAAGAACCTCCAACTACTAGAACAAACTCTTGCTTCGTATAAAGCAAAGCATATCTACCCCAGCTTCTTCAAATCTAACTGCAAACATATACCCTTATGCTTAGCCCTTCTGATGCACATTAATAAAGCCCATTTTTATTAACATGCATATTTACCAAAAATGCAATCCTGTACTTCCTATCTACCTTAGTAACACTTAAAACCAGAATGGTTACCTTTTCACAGCTACATGCAAAAAATGCTTTCTGCAGACTGTACAGTTACTTCTTCAGCCATTCTGCAAGACTGCAGGCACCCCTGCACACATCCATGCAGAACTTCACCCCCCACACTCTCCTGCTACTATTAATAAATAACTTAAGAGGTTGTACAAAAGTGGGGAAATTGAGCTATTTCCTCATCCTCACTGCTAATGATCTTGCACCATTTTACTACAACTGCTCAAATACACTGCTAATTAACTAAGACATTTTCAGCCTTGTAATCTATCACAAGCATCTTTGCTAACTTTATTTACACTATAATAGTGATATAGATGCCATATCCCAGGTGATAAAAAAGAACTAGAATATTTTACATACTGATGACCAGCTGAAAGCACTAGTAGGTCCCCAACCCAGATTTGCTTATACTAACAGCCAAAATCTGAAACAGATTTTATGTAAGAACATACTTCCCAACAAGTCCACAACACATAGAAGAAGTTGGGAACTTTTAAATGTAAGAAATTCAAGGCATATCAATATATTAAAGAAAATAACATCTTTATACACCCTGTGTCAGGCAGGGAGTATATATTTAGACTACATGCAGATTGCAGAAATAAAAATGTGGTGTATTCAGCTGAATGCATATCATGCCAGGTATTCTATGTTGGAAAGACTAACAAAATGTTAAAACATATATTGCAACATATGAGTGACATCAGATTATGTTTAAGAAGTAATGCTCTATATCAACATATTGAAATAAAGAGCACAGATTTCAGTTTATGGTGTTATACATTCAACAAGTGAGAATTGGGGGGGGGGGGTGACATTGTACCTAGTACTGAATTAGCTGAGTTAGGATGGATAGCTGAATTGCAAGCTAACCATACACCTGGGTTATGCCTTTAAAACCTTTATTGAAGGGGCGTATGTTCTGCTATTGATTCTAATTGGTTGCAATTTGCTTAAATATGGTTGATTTTAACTGTTTTTTAGATCTGATGAAGAGTTAATGCTCAAAAGCGCTTATGTGTGTGTTAAATAAAGTTTTAACCGGTTGTGGTGGCTCCAGTGGTTTTTCATTTTATCCTGTATAAGAAATAAAGTCATAGAATATGTTTACATTGTTAAGAAGAAAACTATGGAACGTGTTTTGCAAGCAATAATGACCAACAGTGTGTGTGGAAAGAACATCCGCCCATGGGTGTTCTGAACCCAGACACCACAGGCAGAGGGGCCTCTACACCCCTGAAGAGCATTATTTCTACAATCACACACACCCTGGAAGGCATTATTGCACTTAGAGAATGGGCTGTCTGCAAAAATTGTTCTATTTTACTTACTTTTTTTTTTTTTTTAATTACCGTATTTTTAATGTAAAAGAGTTCCTTCGCCTAATGTTTCAAAGTTGCTGTACTATATGTAAATCATGTTGGAAGAAGCATTTTACACCTAAAATATAACATTAAAAAAATACTCAGATATTTACTTAATTTTTTGGTCCCTTACTCCTAAAAAAAGAAGTTATGTCTTACCATAACGTTCCATCTGTGTTGTTGATCTTCGTTCATTCATTACTGATGGGTTATCAGTTCCGTCCTCGGAACCGAACCGGCCTTATACCAAGCTCGTGTCAGCCAAAAACTCTCAAGCCAAGATTCTACCCAGACTGCTCTGTTCCCTGTTACCTCAGATGGAGTTTGCAAGTTGATAGACAAAAGTAGAGGCTACCTCTGGTCATAACAGACTTACAATAAAGGAGTTGGAGGGGGACGGAGGGTGGGGAGTAATAAATGAATGAAGATCAACAACACAGATGGAACGTTATGGTAAGACATAACTTCTTTATCTGATGCTGTTAATCTTCGTTCATTCCTTACTGATGGGACAGAGTCTCCAGCTACCTGTATTCCTGGGTGGCCCTCATGGAAGGACATTCCTGAGCACCATGGATCCAAAGGAAGCTCTGCCTCTGGAGGCCAAATCCAATTTGTAATGAAGGATAAAAGTATGAGGTTTGGCCCAAGTCGCAGCTGAGCAAATATCATTGAGGAAAGCCCTAGCATGGAAAGCCGCTGAAGTTGCCATAGATCTTGTAAAATGTGTTTTCACTCTGTGAGGCAAACTGATATTGTTTTTGTTGTAGATAAAAGTAATGCAATTTCTCAACCATGACGCCAATGTAATGTTTCAGACAGGATGACCTAGTCTTGGTCCAGAAAAGGCCAGAAATAGTTGGTCTGATTTACGGGTAGATTTTGTTCTGTCCAGATAAAATCGTATTTGCCTATGAACTTCCAGGGAGTTCAGGTAATACTCTCTTTTGTTAGAATGATTAGGAAAAAGTTCTGGGAGTTCAACAGACTGCTCTGACACCACTTTCGGTAAAAAGGAAGAATTAGTCCTCAGTGATACTCTATCCTTATGGAAAATAAGGTAAGGACGTTTGATGCAGAAGGCTTGAAGTTCTGACAAACATCTGGCCAATGTGATTGCAACCAAAAACAAAGTTTTCCAAGAGAGGTACTGTGAATCACATGAAGACGCAGGTTCAAAGGGGGGAGCTGTTAGGGCTTGTAGAACCAATGCCAAATCCCAAAATTGTACTGGTTCTCTAAAGGGATGTTTTAGGTGAACACCCTTCAAGAAAGTCTTACGTGACATGATATGAGTGAAGAATCCTGAAAACCAATGTGGAAATTTGAAATGGCAGCTAAACGAACACGAATAGTGGAGGCTGACACCTCAGATTGGAAAAGATGTGATAAGTAATCTAAAACCACCAAAATTGGGGTTGACAAGGGGTCTAATTGTATACTCACTGTCCATAATGAAAACCTTTTCCATTTACTGAGATAGACTAGTCTGGTGGACGATTTATGAGATGCGATAAGATTATTGCGCAATGGGGACAACAGGTTATCCTGCCTGGCAATCATAGGAAGCGGAGAAACCAAGCTGTCAGCTTCAGGGTTGTTAGATTGGGGTGAGTCGGACCCTGCAGATGGGAGATCAACGTTGAGGATAGATCGAGGATCCAAGGTCGATCAAGCAGGTGAGGCCAGAGGAAGGGGAACCAAACTTGCAGAGACCAATATGGAGCAATGAGGATCACTTTGCTTTCCAACTGCTGTGCTTTCTTCAGAAATTGGGAGATGAGGGGGAGAGGAGGATAAGCATAAAGTAGACCCGAGGGCCAAGTGTGGACTAGAGCGTCTCTCGAGGACTGTCCCCGAGGGGGGAATCAGGACAAAATAGTTGCTGCACTTGTAGTTGGTTGGGGAGGCGAATAGGTTGCCCTAGCGGTTGAAAATTCTTGCCGCTATCACAGGGTTGAAGGACCACTCGTGAGATTGTTGAATGCACCTGCTCAACTTGTCTGTTATCATACTGGAGCTTCTGGGAATGTGCGTTGCAATTAGAAAGCAGTTGGAAGCTATTGCCCATTGCCATATTCTCAAGGCCTCTTGGCATAACAGATAAGATCTGGTGCCCCCCCTTGCTTGTTGATGTACCAGACCACTGATATGTTGTCTGATTGGATCGCAATAGTCCCTGACGGAAGGATGGAATGGAATGCTTGCAACGCTAATAGCACCGCCCTCAGTTCCGGGACACTGATATGCAAAAGGGCCTCTGTCTCTGACCAGGTGCCTTGGACTGAGTTTCCCTGACATAGCCCCCTCCACCCCATCAGGGAGGTGTCCGTGGTCATTGTGGCTTTCGGCTGAAGGGGTGAGACCATTGTTGGGGGTTTCGACACATCCACCAGAGCAAATCTTGCTTGCATCTCTGAGTTACACTTATCTGAAAGGACAAAGGGTGTTGTAGTGGGTACCACTGAGTGAGGAGCAACCACTGGAGAAGTCTCCTGTGGAATCTGGGCAGAGGAACAATGGTGATCGAGGCTGCCACTGACCCAAAGAGTTGGAGTATGGACCAAGCAGAAGATTTCTAGTGACAGAGTAGTGGCTGAACCTGTTGTTTGAAGTCTGTGATCCGGAAGAGATGCAGTGCAATTCCTTGTGTCCAACAGCACCCCGATGAAGTCTAAGGACTGTGCTGGGGTCGTGTTGGACTTCTCCCATTTTATAGCGATTCCCAGGTGTGCTGTGAGAAGAGTGTAGTCTAGCGCTTCTTCCAGTAGACGCTTGGCGGAGGCAGTGAGGAGCCAGTCATCTAGGTATGGAAACACCTGGAATCCTTGAAGTCACAGGTGAGAGATGACCACTGCCATGCATCTAGTGAACACTCTGGGGGCTGTAGAGAGACTGAAGGGCAGTGCTCGAAATTGGAAGTGACTGGCTCCTATGTGGAACCGGAGATATCTTCTTGAGAGCTTGTCCATTTTTATATGGTAATACCCATCTCGAAGATCTACGGAGCACATCCAATTGTCTTCTTCCAGAAGAGGAAGGATAGACTGAACCATGACCATCCAGAGTTTCTCTGTTTTTACAAATTTGTTCAGTGTGCTAAGATCCAGAACTGGTCTCTAGTCCCCTGTCTTTTTTGGCACCAAAAAGAACCTTGAGTAAAAACCGGATCCTATCTGGTCAGGGGAACCGTTTGGATGACTCTTTTTTTGTGTCAGCTTTCAGATTTTGTGTGCTGCTGCTTCCCTTTGACTGGGTGGAACATCGGGTAAGTCTCTGGATGAGGCTGGACAGAGATGAAAGGGGATGCAATAGCCTCTGGATATTATCCGTTGTACCCAAGAATCGGTGGTTATGTTTAGTCAGGCAGTAAGGAACAAGGAAAAATGACTCCCGACCGCTTCTGGAGGTGAGCAGTCGGGCAACGCTTCAGGAGCGCTAGTAGGGTTGCCCAGAGAAAGAATCTCCGGAACCCCGGTTTCGTGGACCTCCTCTGCCCCGAAAGGGGTGTCTTCCATTGGAGTTCCCCCCTCTGCCTCTAGGGGAGAACTCAGCACGTGCATCACGGAAAGAGACCTGTGATTTTCTGTGCCACATCTTCCCGCTCCTCTGATTTCTGGAGTAAATAGTTCAGGAGTGTAGTGTCGGACACCAATGGCAGATAGGGTCTTGCCATCTTGTTCACACCTTGCCGGTGTATCTTTAACTTTAGGGACAAATAAAGAAGTAGCCTCGATGGGAGCGTTCATAAAAGAAGCCTTAAAGGAGTCCGCAAAGGCGCATCCAGGCATGTCTCGTGACTATACCTGCACCTACCGCTCTAGCCGCTCCTTCCGAAGCATGTGAAATAAGGCGCATGGAAGAATTGGATATGCATTCCAGGGTTGCTATCTGAGAAGCTACGTTGTCATGGACCTCATCAGAAACAGCTCCTGCCAAGGTTTCGGAGAGTTGGTTGATAAGATCCCTCTGGAGCCTTGTAAAGTGTGCCAAGTAGTTCAAGGACCTTACGGCGAAGGTCGATGAAGCAAACATATGCTTCCAAGTCTATCGCCCAGGACTCCTTGTTGGGCGGATGGACAGTCTGGTTCTCTTCTGCCAAGTCTTTCTTGGTTGCAGCTGCCACCACCATGTCATCTACTGGAAGACATTCTGACGAATGGGGATGATCAGCGGGGGGCAGGCCTCCATGGTATAGCTTCCAGGGCGTCAGCAGCCTTCCATGCAAGTTGGACGATGAACTGGACAGGCTCATTGGCCGGCGGGGTAACCTAGGAGGGTTGGATGCTGGGCACAAAAGGCCAGCAGGAATATGGATTCCTCTGAGGAAGGATTGGAGGACTTCCAGTCACCCCTCTTAGGATCTTGAGGATGTCACCAAAGGACACCTCATCAGAGTGACCGTGGGGACCCTATCCCATCATCAAAGTCCATATCTTCAGTCAAAGACTCCTCAGTGGAGTCCATGTGTTTCCTCTTGCATGAAACCTTGCGAGGTACTTCCTCAGTGGGAAGCTCTGGGGAAGATTGCAAAGAGGGGGTCTCCTGAGGGGGAGAAACCTGAGGCCCTTGTGCCCGGTGTCCAGTGGTTGTGGCTTGCAACACTTGCGGCAGAGAGGTGGGAAGAGGACTCCAACATGGGGGGGGGGGCTGCCAGCGGAGGCAAGCCCCCTCTCCATGGACTGGAAGACCAGACTGCCCAAAGAGGGATGGGAGCCCGGAACCGAGCAAGACAACCTTGGAACCAGGATCACACCCCACTCCAACGAGCCAACATCCAAACCAGGAGTCTCAAGAGGGCTGTGGAGCATGAGGGAGGGAGGATTCCTGGATGGTGCCATAGAAAAAAAAAAATCGGCGTGGAACCAAGAATGCCCCCCCCCCCCACGGCACAGTCACTAGCTTGTGAAAGCCCGATGCCCAGTGCACCGAGGGCCAGAAGGACGACTCCGGCTCCAAAGTGAGGTCCACTATTGGGGTCGGAGGGATGGAAGCAGCTGTTTGAGGAAGGGACTTTGATGCCTGCATGGAAGTCGAAGGAGGAGTGTATGTTGGAGTCTGTGGAGAAATACGGTCACCTGAAAGAGGGAACGTAGCTTTAGACAGTTGAGAGAGACCCCTGCCCACAAGCAACTGGTCGACAAGCTGCAACACATCTTGTTCAGACAGGCTTCTGGTCGACCTCATAGAGAAACCTGAAGGCGATTCTGGCCTTTCTAGAAAAGGGCTATACTGGCTACCAACAAACAGATCCACAGAAGGAGACACTAGTATTTATAAGAAGGACACATAAGCTAACAAATATCTGCATAAGACATGTATGCACGCTAAGCATGTTTTCAAGGGTATACCTAAAGGACAATATTTACGTATCAGTAAGCTGAATACCAAAGATGCCATCTGCCTTGAACAGATGCACGATATGACAAATTAATTTTTGGAGAGAGGATATAACATAGATGAACTGGAAATGGTTAAAAATGAGGTTCTATCTATGAGACAAGGAAAAGCAAAACCCTACTTTTCTGAGCCAGATAGTGCTACATCTACACAATTAAGATCTGATAATAATTTGAGATACCTAATGACTTAAAGTACAACAAGCAGAAGTATAGAACAAGTCATTAGAAACAATTGGTACATCTTGAAGGCCCTACCAGGCTATGGGAAATGGATTCCAGATAGGCCATATTTCACTTACAGAAATTGTAATAGCATAAATAAACGTCTTTGCTAAGGACTTTGACTTAAACAGAATAGAACATACACAATATAATAAGAAAGGGACTTATCCTTGCTACAGTTGTGCATGCTGTGTTACTATAATTACAATGACTGAATTCATACATCCTACTAGTGGTAGGAAATTTGATATATATTGTACAGCCACATGTAATACCTATAATGTGGTGTATTTAGCATTATGCCAGCAATGCTCATGTTTTTATGTTGGCAAGTCAACCAGGAGGTTGAAAGATAGGATAACGGAACATAAATCAGAGGTTAGAAGGAAAGTGTTAAATTCTCTAGCCCAACATATACAAGAGACGGATGTATCACACTACTTTTCTTTTTGTGTAATAGACATTTTGACTGCTAATATTAGGCATGGGGACTTGGTAAATAGGCTAGATAACAGAGAATATGAATGGATTATTCGCTTGCAGGCTGACAAACACCCTGGTTTGAATAAGCAAACTACCATTAAACCCATTTTAAAGAAGAAACAACAACAAATAAAGTGATTAATGTATATATTTACATGTTATACCATACATACATATATATATATATATATATATATATATATATATATATATATATATATATATACATACATATATATATTTTTTATATTTTTGTATATGGTATATTATGTATTAGAATTTATTTACATGGATGAGAAATATTATTGCTGCTCAGTTTTATATGCATTTACACTACTACATTATTCCTTTACGATTTTTCAGTGAAAAGGTTGATCAATTGCTGATCTTAATGGCTTGATTAAGTTTTATTTGTGATAAGTAGGCTGTGTCATGTGATGATTAACTTTTATGTATAAAGGATATGTTATCTGTATAGGGATTTTATTAACACTGAAGGAGGACTTATGTGTGAAAGCTTTGTTTTTTTATTAAAAGAACATTGGTGCAACACTGTGGAACCTTCTTTTGTTTTTGGTGATTTATGCTTTTGCTGTTGGCTCCACTTCATCATTGGTTCACTTTGTGACTGTTTGTTCTTCAACTATATCACTAGACTGTTGCTAACCAACTCCCACAACCTACAGTTTCTCCTCTAATGGATATATGTACACATGAATGCAGATTTATGATCATCTGCCCACATTTACCCAAAAGTTTTAATGTCAGATGTACAACAAACATCAAAGGTATCTACATGATGAAACAGTTTTTATTTTTTTAACTTGAAAAGCATTTTTTTATTAAAAGCATATCAATTATAACATCATTAGTTAGATATTTTTTAGTTTTAGTTTTAATACTGAAAAAGCAAGAAACTAACCTCATTGTTGTATTTTACATTTTCCTTCTCACAAATTTCAAGCATTCGCTGTTCCTGTATTTTGTCTAATAATGGTTTAAATCGGAACTTGGAACATCGAGATGTTAGGGGCTCAATAATTCTGAAAGAAAAAAAAACTTGACTGTACAGCCAAAACAACCATACACCATAAATACACCAAAAATACATTGAAATAAAAAAATCCAACTTTAAGAATCTACAATGTTTGACAATACAAGTGGGAAACAGGCCCAAGAAGTAACCTGCATGCCACTAATCCTTGAAGGTATAACTGTATGCCATCATAACTTGGCAATTTTCCCACAGTAATGATAAAATAAACTTGAGCTTGGCATGTGGATAGCATACCTTTCATATCCAACCAGAGCCAACGTCTTGAGATGGAATTCAACCCATAAAAAGGTACAGGGACTTAATATATTAACATTACAGGCTGCACACCAGTCCTAGAACAATGGATACAGGTAATAATGCACTATTATAAAGGTGAGCATGTGTGACACACAGGCAGGCTGTTACCAGTTTGCTGAGAGGATGAAGCAAGCAGTGAATCTCTGTCTGAAACACTATATACCAAATCTCCAAAGCAGTATATCTCTACAATAATTCAAAGCAACAACTGAGAAACTAAAATGTGGGCAAACAACTGTTCAGTTGGGACTGAACAGGGGAGCAGAAGTGTATGCAGACATCTAGTCAATATCTGTACAGCATTCAATGATGATGATGATGATAATTCATTACACTCTATACAGATGTTGGGTCACTGTTCATGTAGTAATTCACATGAGTAACACTAAAAAATGCAAGTGCAAGCTGATGTCAAGAGAAACATTTGTGACTTGACTTCAGCCATATGACTAAACTGGGTTAGCACACAGGATTAAGGTTATGAGCAGTTAACAAGCTACTTCCCGGCTTGATTCCCTTAGTCCTCATTTGCTTAATGTGTGGTATTAAGCAAGTTCATAATTTGCCAGTGGGAATTCTTTTAAGGACTAACTTGGTTTCCCCATCGGTGTGGTCACGTCAAAGGGAGGGAGTGCAATGGGTCCATGTCATGTCCTGCCCCTCACCTTCTCTGCAGCTTAGCCATGTTTCCACCCTAATTGCCCTTATATTGCGTCTTCCCTATCCAATTCCCAGCCTCTTGTCAGGGATGTCATGAGGGACACACACTCAGCCACCTTCTCCCCTGAATGGACATGCCTCCATTCCTCCCTGCCATTCAGTTGGTCACCCAAGCCACTAATTGAACATGGATCAACAGGATCATTGTTAAGGCTTTATCTTCTTACACTACTGAAGCAACCTTGCTATCACACTTAAAATTATATTTAAATGTATATAAGGAATCCCTAAATGAGACAGCATCTGCTGGAGAAGCAGAGGACATGGTGTCTTTGGTGTCTATGTCAAATCCAAGACAAGAAGACATCTGAGAAGTATAGCTCTGGTCTTCCTCCACAGAATCAGAATCTAACTCCTTAGTGGGAAAAGGCTCACTCTTCCTTTTCCTGGAGAGGATGTGCAACCATGACAACTGGTCTAATGACGACTGCAGGCACTGAATAAAAAGCACAAGTCCCAAGTCAACCAAAGAAAATCCTTTGGGAAACCTGGGAAGACAGAGTTGAAAGCAACTCGCCTGCTGGCTAGGGTACAGGCAGCAGCAAGGAATCTCATCATGCAGACATCTTATACTTGGAAGTGGGAGTCCTTTTAGAGGATGGATATATCTCACAGGTCTGGGTCCATGAATGGGTGCCTTTGACCTCCAACTAACAACTGTGGACCGCATGAGACCTCAGTCCTCTCACTTTGGTAATCGCAAACTAGGCTTCAGAGTCCAGAAAAGTGTCCAGACTATCTGTATGTGGCTTTGGGCTTAAGAGGAAATGTTAGCTTCCAAAAGGATAGCAACCTCCTGAGGGGCAATGCCAGATGGCTTGGATAGTATAGCTCATCTAGGCCTGGGTGGCAAAAGCACCTTTCTGGGCCTGGCATTTGAAAGTCTAGGAAAACACTCCATAGATGAAGCATCAACCCCCCCCCCCCCACAATCTTCCTTTGTTCTCTCTCTCTTAGATACATCTCAGCAAAACTTTACTTCTTCTTCAGCAAGGCATCCATTACAAGCATATAATCACTGGAAGCCATTGGGTTCATAAGGGCCAAGGCCTCAAGCCTCCTCCGTTCTATAGAGTCCATCGGGAACACTTCTTTGGCCTGTCTTCCTGCTAAAACCAGCCAAAACAAATATTTCAACTAGCAATTATGTGCTCTGATCCTAAATGGAAAAAAAAAAAATGGTTGTGATGGTCTTTATCTAGAATTTTCCTGTCACATGTATACTTTATGCCGTAAACATATATCCATCATCCCAAGTAATAAACATCTCATTTTATCTGTAAATAGTGATGTTACTCACTGTGGGATTTACCTGCCAACTTTGGAACAGGCTTAAATTCTGGACTGCCAATGCTATACAGACAAATCTCGAGAACTGTACTATGTCGAAAAAAAAAATAATCATGGCAGGGGCAGAAGTCTGTTTTACACCAGGAAAGTGTTGATAACTTAGGAACATGTACATCAGCCAGGACAGGAGGGGAAGGGCCTAAGCTCTAAAAAGTGGGCCAGACATCATGCCTTCTGTTGCAAAGTCCCACTAATTAGCATTACAGAAACAGTGATTCATAAAATGAACAGCTGGGGACATGTCTTTATCTACAGCACAAGAATGTTGTGTGGGGGCCAAAATGGGTATATTCAAGTGAGGATGGAGAATCAAGCATTTTAGGAAAAGCTGCATTAGACAGCAAAGGGTGACCAAGGACAATGTTAAAGCAACTGCAATGGGATGTTTGAAGTAAGACATCAGAATCTTCCAAGGCTAAGCTGGTCATATACTATTGTAAGAAATGTTACAGTACATTTGATTTTTAGAGACTCTTCTGGACTATGAATTTTCTGGTGTGTAACAGCTGATAAATTCCATGATTAAAGAGACACAAGGACGCAGCTCTGGATGACTCCACCAAATAAAAGTTTCCTTGCATATATCAGCCCGATGTAGTGATGTGCCCAGGAAAAGATCCTTCCTACTATCCTGCAAGAGAACATGGTACTGTATTGCTCCCTGAAACTGTTACAAAGCTTTAAAAAGAAGTTTTTCTTGGTGCTTTCAGATGGTTTTTCTAATCACCTAAAAGCAATAACATGAAGCAGTACAATGTCATCATACCTCTGGGTGAACACTAGCCTCTCTCAATGCTCTTGTACTTAGCCCACTTCTTTTAATCTCTGTGTAATTAGTATGAACCACCACATTCATGGCTGCTAAACTTATTCAGTATACCAGATGATTCCACCTAGTAAGTCATTCTGCTCCAAACTTCAAGTATCTTTTTACTCCCTCCAGGTGTGCCTAAGCAGCAAGGCTTTCATCAGACTGCCTCTAAAACAATCTATGCTCTTCTACCATAAACTGTCTTCTTTGGTTCCCTGTAAATTGAATGCTGCCATTATCAGGTATGCTTCACCTCCTGACAAAAGGCTTATTGTCTAGTACTGCACCTGACTCAACAAAAACACAAGTAGCACAGTCTACAAAACATCTTGAAATTATCCTCAGTAATGGAGATCTGACCTTTACATAAAGAATTGCAGTAATAAAAACAGTTATCCATTAGGTAAACCATACAGGGTAAGACAGTTCCTCATTGATGAGTCTAAGATAGCTACACAGCTAGACTGCATCTACTTCTATCACTAGTGTAGTTTTCTCATCCACTGACTGACTTGATCTCTTTATTGTAGTGAAAACTGGAACAAGCTTATGAATGAATAACCAGAGTTGCCACAAGTCTCCAGTCAGGCTCATCACCAGCACTCTACACAACCGTGGCTGGCTTGAATTCAATTACTGCTTTGCCATTATCCAACTTTTCTTAGCTCACAAAATCCTGCAAAACCCAACTGCCCTCATTACTTGGTACAATCACCTGGAGACAGAGCTCCCCACCTTGGAACCTTATGAAAAAAAAACATGATGTCTCATTACAATTTCTAAATCCAATTTCCAGTTTGCATTGGAAACTATGGAAAAAGCTCCCTTCAAAAATAGCAAGTTTACATACAACAACGCATCAATGTCCTTACTAATTGCCCACCATCACAACAAATAAATATGCAACTCTGGTATCAACGTAATTCCTCAATCCAATCCACCCTCATCTACCTGCTCTCTAACATAAAGCTCAAAATTACTAATTTACCTGTGATGCTCACTACCATATGATATTGGTATATAGTTACTGGTTATATGGCTGCTACTTCATTTTTGTGAATTCAGTTCAGAATACAATTTGAATAAATTACATTTATTTAAACTGTATTTGCTTTAATATTGCTACACACTCAAGTGTGCTAGCTTGCACTGCACTTGATTTTTTTTAGTACTGTTTTAGCTGCTTTTCTGAAAAAAAAAATTCTAAGCTTGTTTCCTGCCTTTCCTGTAACTAGTCTAGTCCAAATACAGATTTGCTGTATCTAGGACTGTTTGTAACCTTCTGAGCCCCCCCCCCCAAGCCTTTCTGTGTCAGAGGGAAGCCTTCTAGCTTGTCAGTGGGAGTGGTAAGCACTAGGTAGCCTATCCACCACAAGAGGAATTGTTTCTGGACCGGAAATTGTAGTTTATTGGCCGTTTTGAAGTTGTTTCATCTCTTTCAACTTTCTGGTTTAAAAGCCCGCATTTGCACTTGTTTCCTACCTTTCCTGTAACTAGTCTAGTCCAGATACAGATTACTCTACCCAGGAATGTTTGTAAGCTTCGGAGAGGTGCCAAAGTCTGCTCTTCAATTTTTCCCTTAGATATGCTAGTTCTCTCCTCTCCTGCACTTTTACTATCTTATTAGTCTAGCACTTTACCATACCAGACTTCTTGCAGCAATTATTGTAGCACACAAAAGTGCTACCAGCACTAAATGTTCTTACAAGGAAACAGCTCCAGTACTTATTAATAATGTTCACCTCTCCAGGCATGTCTAAAGTTCAGTTCCCTGTGCCTTCTATTAACCTGGTGAACTTGGGCATCCTGAGGCAATGGAGCAACTGCCTCATGTACACCGTCGACCCTTTTCTCTTACATCCCAACACTCAGACTTGAGAGATGCACTTGTATATCCAAATTGGAAATCACACACGCTCCAGCCAAGACCAGAATAGCTCAAGAGGAGAAGGTCAAAACGTGCACCACACCACATGGAACACAAAACCCTCCAGAACACACACCAGCACAGACTTCACATAAAAACACAAAGCACATACACATCTTCGCGGAGGCTCTCAATAAAAATCTACCCAAATAGCAGAGACCTCAAAGGCAGAAATGCACTCTACCACCACAACACTAATCAGAAGACACACAACACTCCTAAACAGTGTGCCACTCAACCAGAGCCCCTACAAAACAGCATGCCCAGCACACTAGTTGTAGGTGACTAGATAGTGTGGCACACTGATGTCCCACTCACTTGGTTGAATAAGGAGAAAGTAACAGTCAGTTGCCTGTTGGGTGCCAGGATCCACCACATAACGCACGTACTCAGGTCCCTCAACAACTGCTACAAATATGACTCTGTCATTGTACATGTGGGTGTGAATGACTTGAGATGTACCTCCCTGGACTACATGAAAAGTGACATGGAGGAGCACTCGGATTATGTAGCCCAGGCGGGTATGAACCTGGTCCTAAGCAGCATTCTATCATCACCGAGAATGATACCACAGTACAAGCAGAAAATGATAGATTTCAACAATTGGCTAAGTTTCTGGTGTCATTCTAAGGGGGGATCCAGTATCTGTCTGCCTGGGATGGCATGATTGACAGACCTCGATGCTTTGCCAGAGATGGCCTGCATCTGTCACCCCTGGGCTTCCGGAAACTGGCCAAGGCTCTTGCCACCCCTATAGTGCCTTTTTTAGGTGGTGCTCCAAAGACCAAATTACCAATGTAACACCTACAAACAAATGCAATCTGAGGGTCATGCTGCTCAACAATAGAAGTCTAAATCTCAAAATGCACTCGATCGAAGTACGCCTTAAAATGCAGAACATCGACATTTGTGCTGTAACAGAGACCTGGTTCAAGGCAGCAGAAAGCACCCCTGCACTACCAAGCTATAACTCATTCCACACCTTTCGGCCCGAGAACTTGGACCGAAGCTCCAAAGGCAGTGGCGTTTCCATATCATTTCAAGGTCATTTCAAAGACATGCATCTGGAGCAGTTCTCCCCGGGCCTCCGCTGAAAATTGGCTTTGTTCCAAGTCGGACTTTCCCGGCTAACAAATGTTAAATAAAAATATTCATAAAGGATGCGCACACCTCCAGACTGGTAGCCCAACATAACGCATCAGAGATACTTCAAGTGCATCTAACATTGGGTAAGACAGTGATTCAGGTTGTAGCCTGTTATAGGTCCCCAACCATGTCCCAAGACTCACACTCCACGTTCCTAAGCACCCTGGAGAATATTAGGATCTAACCTAACACTCTCATACTGGGCAACTTCAACTACCCCGCCATTAACTGAGAAAATTACTCATGTACCAATAAACTAGCCCAACGTTTCCTGGAATTCATTAATTCCAATGCCCTGGACCAGCTCATTCTTACCCACACTAGAGGTAGCAACATCCTTGACCTGGTCATTACTAACATGGGCAACAGTTGCTCTACACCAACAGTCAACTCCTCTCTGGTTAGATCCAACCATAAACTAATCACCTTGGAAATCCCCCCCCCCCCTCGCAAAGGTAACCACCATGAAAAACTTCTCCAAAGCTAACTTTGTGCTCCTAAAAACAGAGGTGGCTAACCTCATGGCACCCATGCAAATGAAGAATAGTTGCATGACCGTTGAATCATACACCAATGCACATCACGAACATGTACACAAATGCATGGGTCTCACCATACCTAATAGAACCAATACGCTCTCCTCCAAAACAAGGAAGCCAATCTGATGGTCCCCTGCCATAAACAAACTCTACAACAGAAGGAGGAAACTGATGCGGAATAAGGTGAAATCCCAAGACTGGAAAAACTCCCTTATCAACCTCAACAAATCCTCGAAAACTAGCTATGAAAACAGAGTTCAAGCAGATGGTAAAGACAACCATAAGGCCTTCTATAGTTATGTAAAGAATCTCCACGGCAATACCCAGATTTGCTCTGAGCTACTTAACAATGGTACCTTTTACACCAAGCCAACAGATACTGCCAATATACTGGCAAACAAATTTAGTGCCAATTTTACCCCCCCCCCCCCAAAAAAGACCAATCACAATATCAATAGATTACCAGGCATCCAGTATTACTGCTGCACAGGTTAAAACAGCACTGTCCAAGGCCAAGAATACAGCTTCTATGGGACCTGACAATATCCCTGGCTGTGTTTTACATGAACTACAGAGTGAACTGGCACTTCACCTGTGTGCCTTATTCAATCACAGACTCACCTCAGGCTTTGACCCTAGTGAATGGCGCACGGCTATAGTCCTCCCTCTCCAAAAAGGAGGAGCGAATACAGACCCTGGGAACCATCGCCCCATTAGCCTGACAAGTCTGATATGCAAAGCTATGGAACGCATCATCATGGACCTGATAAACGAGGATATAGGGATTCTCCAAACTCTAGATCCCATATAGTCTGGTTTTGTGAAGGGTAGATCATGCATGCTCAACTTGGTCGACTTCTTTTGAGTCAGTCACCAGAGCTGTGGATGAAGGCAAGGTGGTTCATACAGCCTACCTTGATCTGGCCAAGGCCTTTGATACCATTCCCCACTCAGGAATCATAGAAAAACTCACTAAGTTAGACATCAACCCCTACATCACTAGGTGGGTTGCAAACTGGCTCACAGACAGAACCGACAGTGTGAAAGTAGCTGACTCCAAGTCAGACTGACGACCAGTCACGAGTTGAGTCCCACAGGGATCAGTCCTGGGTCCTCTCTCCTGTTTGGTATCTACTTCTCAGAAGTCCAGGCCAACACGAAGGGATTCTGGCTGACAAAGTTCGCAGAAAATTGCAAGTTGGGAGCCATTATTAACTCCCCAAGTGATGTTGACATCCTACAGAAAGGCCTCACTGAGACCAACGACTGGTGTCAGAACCATGGCCTTAAGCTCAATGTCAAAAAATGTGTAGTCATCCCCACTGGGAAAAACCCAGTTCCCATGAATTACCAAATTGATGGTAGTCCACTGAACACAGAAGGCGTTATAAGAGATCAGGGAACACAGGTTGACAGCAACCTCTCTTTTGACCACTACATTGCCACTGTAGTCAGGAAGTCCTTCTATGTGGCACATCTCATTAGTAAGAGTTTTGCATACAGGATGAAAGAGATCATTGTCATCCTCTACTCTTCCCTCATTAGGCCAATCATAGAGTACAATGCTCCATTTGGCATGTACCTCACTAGACACCTGCAACAACTGGAGAGGCCACAAAAGTACCTCACAAAGAAGATTCTAGACCTTAAACACTTGTCCTATATGGAAAGACTCAAAAAACTCCAACTATTCTCGGTCTGATATCGCCGACTTAGAGGTGATCTCTGCTTGACTTACAAAGCCATGTCTGACCCAGCTCCGTTAGAAATGCTACATCTAAAGAAATCCCAATCCCTCCGCACCACACACTCCAGAGACCTCAAACTCATTACCACAATCAAAAGAACGGGCTGGAGGACAGGTTCATAAACCAGAGACTCCCCATGCTATGGAATAGACTTCCCACACATGTCAAGCAGAGCACCTCACTGGCCCTCTAAGAGAAATCTTGATGAGTGGATAGGAAATAGAAAATTCACCCAGGGGATTACTCCAGTGGCTCTACTCGACAGAGGCACTGGGAACTAAGGTCGGGTGGCACGATGTCAGGTTAATCCTACAGGCTAGGTTTGTAAAGGCTCCAGGGCCATTAGCCTAGTACACACCTATGAGCCTATGTTTATATCATTCCTTAACACAACACTGATTGTCATATGTACAATCACATCACTGCTCTTATGAGTCTTCATCTTGTTTCTGTTCTTCATTTAGGTTTGTTAATTAGGAATGTCCGTGTGGGAAGTCCTATGTTCAGTACAGTCCCAGAGAAAACGTTTCTATGAGTGAATCGTATTTAAGTCTCAAAGCAAGAGGCTCTATATCCAGTTCAGTTCTTGGCTGAGGTGCCTTCTTCTCAGAGTATGCATGTCTTCCCTATACAGGTGTGCATTTTTGAGTGATCTGGTTTCCTCCCACTTCCCAAAGACATGCAGTAGTTAAACTGGTGTTCTACAAATTGCCCACAAGAGTACGTGCGTGTAGCATGTGACTGACATTCAGTGATAGACCAGGCACCAGTGCCAGTCCAGAACAAATTACTGTTTGCCCACTGACTGCCACAATACGTTTTGATATCCCCACAACCCTGTAAAGAATAAAGGGGTTACTATGAAATGAAACGACAAAGATGGATAATGCTATCAATGAAAAATAGCAAAACTTATAGGTACACATTACCATACATTACAAACAATAATACATGTTGACATGAATTGTACAAACACAAGAAAAATGTAAGCTGATAAAGGGCACACGCAAAGCAAGCACCAATGAATCAGAGGCATTGAAATATAGAGTGGTGAAAAATAAGGTTGTCAGAGGAAATCGCACAGTAAAGACATATGGTCGCATGACAGAAGATTGTGAACATTCTAATAATATTGCTTATGTGAAACCAAAGCTGCACAGCGATTTGACTTGGTCAGCTAATGGATACATAAATGCATGCCTGTTTGGTGTACTCCTAATTTTAAACAGGAATATGTTCTGGAGTTTTCCAGTGAATAGAAATTCTAAGTCTCCATGATGTTGGAAAATTAAGGACAACAAAAGAAGGATCACAGAATGGCTGAGAGCTCTAGGAGAATTCTCTATCTGATAATGCAAAATAAAGATGGAGAGGTTGGATGGCATGGTAGTCTGTGAGCAAGGCAAAGCTAAACAGGGGTTAGGCAGCAAATGAAATCAAGCCAGTAATGGTCAATAAAAAGCTGTTTTACCGTATGCTTGTTCAGTTTTTGCTGATACTGCTAAGCTAGATTTATCAGGAGGACTATATAAAAGCTGGTAGAACCTAGAAATAACTAGTCAAAGCTTGCAAAGTAAGGAGGGATTTAGCTCTGCAAGCTTTCCTGAAACAAAGTTCTTTTTTTAAACTGCATTCTTTATATGAAGCTTTCTCTTTCCCACTATGGATGTCAAACAACATACCCTTTAGAAAGGGCTTACATAATTTTAATGATGCCAGAGAATAGGAGCCGAAACCTTCAAAATATCAAGGTAATTAAAAATGGCTTCAAGATGCAGCTTGATGAAGGAACAGCTCAGCTAAAGATCTGACACAGCTAGTCGTTGGAGGACTGGAATGGAGAAAGACAAAGAATACGATCTCCCACTTGTGGCCTAAGCAGAGAAACAGAGCCATATCTTTATGTCTTGAGTGTGTAGTTCCTGAAAAGAAGAATTAAACTGAACCGATCAAGAAGAAAAAGAGTTAACGACTGAGTACTATTGGAACTGGAGAGCTTACGTGGTGAACATGAAGGAATGAATACCTGGGCGAAGGTTGCCTGCTGAATAGGATGGTACTATTTTTGAAGGATTAGGGACTTCTCCAGCAACTGGGGTAAAAGGATCAGGAATCACACCTATCAAGTCCAGTAAGAGGCTATGAGAATGACTTAAGCCCTCTCAAGCTTGTCTTTCTGGACAAACCTTACCAAAATGATGGGGTGGGGTGAAAGATGGGCATTTTGTACAGCTTCCAGGCGGCACCCTCCTAGTGGAGGGACAAGTAATTGCTGTATTTGGTGATGGTTGGGGAAGCAAAGACATTGTAGCTAAACTTGTTCTTCCAGTACAGCTCCCAAATCACTAAAGGGATGATGGACCCTTCAAGTGGCATCAGTAAACAACGACCAACTCAGTCAGCTTCATAAATGGCTTCTCCTGTAATAATACAGTTTATCAACAGAAAGCAGTATGACCAAATGGTCAACTCACACAGCCTCTAAGCACAAGAGGAGGAGTGTATTCCCCATGGTCTTCTGATGTCAAACTACAGCAAAGAAAGTATGTGACTTTTACAACCCAGGGAGGGGCGTCATGGAATTCTTGGAGGGTGAGGAGAACTGCCTTCACATCTAAAATGTTAGCATGTAGAGTGGAGTTGGAGGACATTCAGAAAGCATGAACACAGTCTTGCTCAGTGGTATGCTCCCATTCCCACCCTTTGGCAGATACATTACTGACAGCTGTTAACAATGGAGTGGGTAACTGAAACGGACTGCTTCGAGTATGGTTTATGAGGTGCATTCACCACTGAAAGCCCCCGCTTGCATGATCTGTAGATTTGAACTTGGATAGACATGGGATTCAATACACGTGACTAACTGAGCCAAAATAGTACAGTTTTGTACCTACCATAAATGTAGATGTCCGATAGACATGCAACTGCAGTCATAACATGTGGGTTGTCCTGCCTCAGGCAGCCCTCGGTCGGCCGGATTCCAAAGTCTGGGTCCGACGTCGGCTGATGTCGCATTTCTCTCCGACGTCAGAGCGGCTGGAGTACATAAGCATCAGCCGACGCCATTTTCTTCAGTGTTTCTTGCCCCAGATGTCAGGTGCCCTCCAAGGAAGGCTGTAATCAAATTGGAAGACAAAAACAGGATTCCAAACAAATAAATGAGCAATAAAACAAATACACCATAATAGATATCCCCAGCTAAGAGAAACAGGGATAGGAGTGGACCCTAGGCATAGAGGGGTATGGAGGGAGGGAAAATCCGACTGCAGTTGCATGTCTATCGGACATCTACATTTATGGTAGGTACAAAACTGTACTATGTCCTTCAAGAATGCAACTGCAGTCATAACATGTGGGTAGAATACCATAGCTTAGCTGGGGGAGGTGGAAGGCTCTAGGAAAAAGATGGTGTGGCAATCAAACCCTGCAGGACTGCCAAGCAAAGCCTGCTCTGGATCTGGAGTATAGAGGGAGATTGTAGTGTTTGGAGAATGTATGCACGGAGCTCCATGTAGCAGCTTCTAGAATGTCCTTGGTAGGCACCCTTCTTAAGAATGCTGTAGAGGTGGCTGTAGCTCTAGTGGAATGTGGTCTGACATTGGCTGGAACAGTCTTTCCATGAAAGGAATAACAGAATCTGATGCAATGCCCAATCCATTTAGAAATAGTCTGTTTTGAAATTGCTTTTCCTTGGACTGCAGGGGCGTAAGCTACAAAAAGTTGTTCAGACTTCCTACTGGCCTTGGTTCTGTCCAGGTAGTATCGAAGTTGTCTGTGAATGTCCAAGGTATGCAACAGTCTTTCCCCCTTATTCTCAGGATTGGGGAAGAAAGGAGGCAGATGAATGGCTTGATTTAGAGAAACCCTAGATACCACCTTTGGCATAAAAGTAGGGTTGGTCCTTAATGAAACCCTGTCTCTGTGGAAAATAATAAAGGGTGGTATTGCCATTAGGGCCTGTAGCTCCGAAACCCTTCTTGCTGAAGTAACTGCCAACAGGAAAGCTGTTTTCCATGAGAGAAATTGCAAGTCAACTGAAGCTGCTGGCTCAAAAGGAGGTAGTGTCAGTTTTTCTAAGACAAAATTGAGGTCCCATGCTGGCACTGGGGCCTTTCTTGGTGGCTTAATGTTCTTGATTCCCCTGAGGAATTGTCTTAGTAAGGGGTGAGAGAAAACAGGAGGATCAGTGTTGTATCTAGCTGAAATAGCAGATGCATGTATCTTTATTGAAGAATATGAGAGGCCGCTCTGCAACATATCTGCCAAATATTCCAAGATGAGTGGGATGTTCAGTAATGATGCATCATGTCCCTTGCTGGTATTCCAATTGCTGAATCCTTTCCACTTTGCTAAGTAAACCTTTCTGGTGGATGGTCTTCGAGCCTCTGTTAGTATCTGCTGAACTTCCTTGGAGAGAGATAAGCTGAAGTTATTTATGGGATCTCCCAGGCTGTTAGCTGCAGTGTCTGAAGGTTTGGATGCAGTGTTTCGAAATTGTGTTGAGTCAAAAGTAGAGGCCACTGAGGGAGGGCCCACCTCCTGGTGTGACATATGCTCCGTAGTAGTGGGTACCAGTGTTGTCTTGGCCAATCCAGAGCTATTATGATTCCCTTGGGCTTCTCTGCTTTGATCTTTAGTAATACTGAGGTCATCAGTGGCAGAGGTGGGAATGCATAGATTGCTAGAGAGTTCCAGTTGAATGAAAGGGCATCTATTTTCCAGGCCTTTGGATGGTATGTCCTTGTGCAAAATTTTGGTAGAAGATGATTGAGGTGAGAGGCAAATAGGTCCACTTCTGGCTTGCCCCATGTCGAAGTGAGTTGTCTGAAAGCCTTCGGATGTAACCTCCACTCGTGTGGATCTGTGAAATTCCTGCTTAGGCTGTCCGCCAACACGTTGTCTTTTCCTGGAACAAACTGGGATTGTAACTGGATGTTTAGACTCAGTGATTTCTCCCAAAGCTGCATTGTCAGTCTGCAAAGGGGGTAAGAGTGGGTGCCCCCCTGCTTGTTTATGTACCACATCACAGTGGTGTTGTCTGTCCGTATCATTAAATGGCCTTGCTGGAGTTGGTGTTGAAAAGCCTCGATAGCATGCATTACTGCCAGCATTTCCTTTTGGTTTATATGCAGATGTGTTTCCTTTGGAGACCATTGTCCTTGTATACACCTGCCTTCCATGTGCGCCCCCCATCCAAGGTCTGAGGCGTCTGTAGTCATGGTCTGTGTTATCTGTGGTTTTTTGAATGACATACCTGTGTTTTCCTGGCTCACCGAGGCCCACCATAGGAATTCCTTTTGTAGGCATGGAATGAGTGGTATGATTGTCTCCAAGTTGTTGCTGTGTTGAGACCAAATGCTTTTTAGGTACCATTGAAGCTTTCTCATGTGCAGTTTTGCTAATGGAACCAGTAGAATGCAGGATGCCATGTAACCCAGGGCCTGTAGGAATCTCCTTGCAGTCATCTGGATGAGTTTTGCTAAACCCTTGAAGTACTGAGTTAACTTCTCTTGCTTGTCTTCTGTCAGGTAAGCCATCTGAGAGGCTGTGTCTAGTTTGGCTCCTAAGAAGATTTGCTGGGATGGCTGCAGTCTTGACTTTTGGAAGTTGACTGTGTATCCCAGAGCTTGAAGTAATCGTATGACATAATCC
This sequence comes from Protopterus annectens, assembly GCF_019279795.1. NCBI lineage: Eukaryota > Metazoa > Chordata > Ceratodontiformes > Protopteridae > Protopterus > Protopterus annectens. Next base: position 1,015,568,703 of record NC_056734.1, on the reverse strand, counting down.
AGGTTTTTTGTCAACATCAATTTGTCGTCCGCTTGTATGAGGCAGTCGTCCAGGTACGGATAAATTTGTATACCCTGGAGCCTGCAATGAGCAATTACTGAAGCCAGGCATTTTGTAAATACTCTGGGCGCAGTAGATAAGCCAAATGGCAATGCTGAGAATTGATAATGCTCTGGCCCTGCAAGAAATCTGAGGTATCTTCTGCAGCTGTGTCTGATAGGGACATGCAGGTATGCCTCCTTGAGGTCCAGAGTAATCAGCCACGACTCCTTGCCCAGCATGGGAAGGAGTTGCTGTAGAGTCAGCATTTTGAACTTTGGTACTGTGAGAAAGGTGTTTAATGCGGACAAGTCCAGTATTGGTCTCCATTGAGATTCTTTTCTTGGAACAAGAAACAGTCTTGAGTAAAACCCCTGTTCTTGTTCTTGCTGTGAAACTCTTTCTATTGCTTTCATTCGAGTCAGCAGAGTGATTTGCTTGATAGCCTCTGCCCTTTGATGTTGTAGTAGATTTGGCATGCCTTGTTTTCTTGGTAAGGTATGAAAATGAAACCTGTACCCTCGGTCTATAATGTCCAAAATCCGTTTGTCCTTTGTCAGTCTGTGCCAGTTTTCTGCAAACAGAGATAATTTCCCGCCCAAGGGAGCTTCTAGTTGTTCCCTGGTAGGCGGTAGTAGAGGAAAGTCATTCCGTTTGTGGTTGCTGGGCAGGTGAAACCCCCGCGTCACTTCTTTGGTTTCCTGGCTGCCATTGTCGTCCCCTGTAAGGGCCTCTGTATTGGCCTCTTCCTCGGCCACGTCTGTTCTTACCCCTTTGAAACTTTTCTGGGTTAGGAAAGGACCAGTTTTTTGAAGGCCAATTCCTACTGAATCTGGGAAGTTGAACCTGGAGGAAATCTTTCACAGTCTGAACTGATTTTGCTTTTTCTTCGATGGTCTTTAACACATCCTTAGCATTTGCACCAAAAAGCTTGTTCTTTTCCAAAGGTGCATCCAGAAGTTTTGCTTTTACATGATCTGGTAGAGGTTGATCTTTTAACCAAGCATGTCTACGCATCACTGCCCCTGTCATAGCTGCCCTACATGAAGCTTCCAGTGCATCATATCCACACTGCAGGAAGTGATTGCTTACTTGCTGAGTGTTATGTACAGCTTCCTGCAAAGTCTTCCTATCTAAAGGATCAGGAGAAGCTAATGTTTTTTGTAAATCTAAGAGATAATCCTGATATTGGAACATATGAAAAAGGCAATTTAAAGCTCTCATAGATAAGGTAGTGGATGTATAAACCTTTTTACCCCATCTCTCTAATGACCTCGCTTCCCTGTTGGAGGGCAAAGGATTTTTTGAGGTGGAGGCTGAAACTCCTTTAGGCCCCTGTGAAATAGTTTCCAAATCAGCAGTATGGGCCCTGAATAAATGGGAATGAGTTTCTGGGACCCTGTAATACCTGTCTGGCTTGGCTGGAGCAGGAGGAAGAGAATCAGGGGTAGCACTAGAATCAGAATACAAATCATCCAGAACATCAAGTACAGGAGGAATAGCTAAGGGCCTGTGCTGAGGCTTCTTAAGGAAAGTCCTAAGGCGTTTCCTAGAATCAGAATATTCCTGACCCTGCCACTTGAAATGTTCCCTCATGGTGTGCAGAACTTCCCCAAAAGAAATATCCTCAGGAGGGGAGGCCGAAGGTATGGAATCTTCTGCATCCGAGTCCTCATAGGTCTGGAAGAGCTCTTCCTGGCTATCAGAGTGGACTGAGCCCTCAGAGTCTTCATCTGAAGGAGAAGGGTCAGAGGGTTCAACCCAGGGCCTTTTATCAGGAGGAGGCTGGGGTGCTCTCTCAGGATGGGCCTGTGAACCTCTGATCATGGAAATTAAATCAGCAGCCATGGACATAATTTGTGTCTCCGGAGTCGGCTGAGGTAAAGATTTGGAAGCAATATGCTTTGTTTTGCTGGCTGCCTTAGCCCTAGTGTAGGCCTTAATAGACATGGCCATAGGAGGCCTGGCAGCTCCACGTGCAGGAGTGACCTTGTCTACAGCAATGGTCTCGGGCATTTCCTCGGTTTCGGTATCCGGAGGAAAATCAATAACTGGCGGAGTAATATCTGGAATAGGAGTCGTCGGTAATGCGGGGTCTTCGGTGGAGCGGTGGAGAGACCGTCTCAGAGGGAACCGGAGCACTCGCGCTAGGTTTAGGCGTGGAGTCGGTGGTAGACGCGGGCCGAGGATGTCGGTCCCGGTCTTTTCGCTTTTTGGGAGTGGTTTGCGATGTCGGAAGATCCGACGGCATGGTGTAAGCAAATTTATCGCCGAAAAAGTCTTCAGCGAACTCCGCCCGGCGCCTGAGAGTGCGCTTGTTGAAGCGAGCACAGGCTGCACAGGCCGAGACGTCGTGGTCTGGGCCCAGGCAAGGGAGGCAGTAAGAGTGGAAATCCTTATGAGGTATTTGTTTACCACAAAAAAGACAATTGTTAACTTTTTCAGTAATTTCTGACATCGGCTGAGGCAAGAAAAGGTCCCCAACGGGGTACTTAGCTTTTTTGATGACTTCGGTATCGTAGAATACAGGAGCTGACCGACCGGCACTTGCGAACTGCTTCTGCTTCGGGCACCGCGCGGCAAGAAAGACTGAAGAAAATGGCGTCGGCTGATGCTTATGTACTCCAGCCGCTCTGACGTCGGAGAGAAATGCGACATCAGCCGACGTCGGACCCAGACTTTGGAATCCGGCCGACCGAGGGCTGCCTGAGGCAGGACAACCCACATGTTATGACTGCAGTTGCATTCTTGAAGGACATCTGGGGATTCTAGAGTTCGATCAAGTAGTAAAGAAAATAGTAGGTCAATCCCCACATTTTATAAACAGGGAAAGGAATGTGAAGCAGTACTTATGTTATAAAGAATTTATGTGAAGATCAGTGTTTGTTTGTGTCCTTCGGCTTTTCCCGGTTAGGGGTCACCACAGCAGAACTCCGGTCCACTAATGATTGGTAGTAATTTCTACGTACTGGCTTGCCGGGCCTAACGCACAACCTTCAACGAAGGAACGTCCATTCACGCATGTCGCCACACAGAAGACGCTCAAACTGAGAATCGAACGGGCAACGTCTAATTGTGAGGCGACGTAATAAGAAAGCCACCCTTCCATGCTACAATTGTTCTTTTTGTAATTATATAAATTTGAATATTGAGTTTATTCATCCTAATTCAAACAGAATTTTCTGTTTTAATACTTTTGTAACCTGTATAACTGACAATGTGGTCTACCTTGCCAATTGTGAAAAATGCACCTGTTTCTACATAGGAAAGACTGACCAAAAATTAAAAGAACATATAGCCTCCCACATTTCTGAAATTAGGAGAGAAAAGTAGAGAAGAATGCTTTAGTAAAACATATTATACAGTTTGGAGAAGATCATGTCTTTAAATTTAGAGTCTTACAAAAAGTGTATTTGGGTAAGAATGGGGGGGATATAACTACAAGACAGAACTTGTAGAGTATAGGTGGATTAATTATTTCAGGGAAGATAAGACTACTTTAAATATTAAAAATAGTATTAAACCGTTCTTAAAAGAGAAACAAATGTGTTTTACTTGAATGTTATCTGAAAGTGGTATATATGTATATACTTATTATGTATTGTTTTTTACTTTTGTTTGTTTTAAATTTAAGTATTTATATCTATATACGGAAGGGGGATTGCCATGTGATTATGTGAATTTGATAGGCTGGAATTAGTTTAAATATAGAATTTTTTTTATTGTTTGTAACACTGATGAAGAGTCTCATTTGACTTGAAAGCTTTGTGTGTTGATATTGTTTCATTAAACCATTTATTACTTCTTCAGACAGTTGGACTTTTGCCTTTTTTACTTGATTTTCCTTTTGGATTGCTGTTGGGTCCACCTAGCTACCTTACTGCCTGTTTTTGTGGATATGTGAAAAAGTCCTCAAACACTTCAATAACAAGATGCCTTAAACCAGTTTTGTTGACAGGAAGTATTAAGGAAGCATAGCTACAGTATACAGTTTTATGTTTAAGATTTTTTTTTTTGTTTGGAGGGGTTTTTAAAGTGTTTTACATGCAAAAAAAAAGTAAAAGAAATACTAGACTGAGGAAAACATTTGACTAAGTGACATTTAATAAGAACCATATGTACGTGTTTCAACTTGCATGGAAATTTGACTTAATGACAGGCTAAAAATGGATCTCGTCCTTAACCCGGGGACTGCCTGTACTCCAAGGCTCCTGCAAGGGTACCCAATTATACTGAGTGAAATTAATATTAAAACAAATGGTAGTGTGACCAACAGCAAGTCTTTCAGGAGTGGCCAGTAGTGTCATTATATATATATATATATATATATATATATATATATATATATATATATATATATATATGTATGTGTGTGTGTGTGTGTATATATATATATAGCTTCAATGAAAAGTTTATATATTTAATAAGAAAAAAATGAAAATATTAAATATCTATTTACAGTAAACACCAGAGGTTCAATCACGGGAAATATTAAACTAACACAGACGAATACAGTCTCACAGATACAGAAAAACAGTACTTAACTAATACCACTAAATTTTCCTGACTGATCTAAAGAATTACTATTGCCTGGTTCATTTACTACAGCAAGGCAAGATGAAGTAGGTGAGGAGTTCTTCTCTGTCAAGTTCCAAAAACAGACTGCCATGAGACTTCAATCTCACCTAGTGATGACTACAGAATGACATCACATACATCTAAGTCATCTGACTTCTTGTTTCCATGCTACCTCCCATACTTGTCTAGAAGCTATCAGGATTTAGCACATATGTGTCAATAATACACACACACACACACACACACACACACACACACACACACACACACACACACACACACACACACACACACACACACAGAGGCTTGCTAAGATCTGTTGCAGCTTCTGGAAGTCATAAAATAATTAAAAACTTCCACCCTTGTAGAGTAGCAATTAGTTCACCCCAAAGACATGCAGAAAGCTTCCTAGTACATACCTTTTGTCTCTGACTGCATCGACAACTTGTAAGATACAATCTTTATGGCCAAAGGCTAGTAATTTAATTTCAAACTATTTTCAGAGTTAGGTGGATTGAGAGTAACCTCTTCTCTTACAGTATCCTCTGTTAAAACATATACATTTAAACAGTTACAATAATGCATATATATTTCTTTTTTCTGTCCAGCAGGGCACACTGTTGGCACATTTTTAACACAAGCAGCTTTACAAATCAGTTTGATATGTTGTGTCTTTCAGCTTATCCCGGTCAGGGGTCACCACAGCGGAACTCCGGTCCACTAATGTTTGGTAGTGGATTTTTACGTGCCAAGTTACCAGTCCTGACGCACAACCTTCAACGAAGACACGCTCATTCACGCATGTCTCCACACAGAAGGCGCTCTAGCTGAGAATCAAATGGGACAACGTCTTGCTGTGAGGCGACAACACTACTGCAGCACCACTACCGCGGACAAATCAGTTTGATATACAAATGACATATACTTCTTTACAGAATTCCAGCTAGCTGTGCTGTCATATGGTACACATCCACTGCCCTACTTTTCCTGACATAGCTGGCACTACCTCACATTAACACAATGATAACTCATTTTAGAGCTTAAAGCAGTTATTCATATCACACAAGAAGCAGTAACACCAACCATCACAAAGTACTTGTCAACATTTAGTCATTGCATTAGTTTCTGCAAAATATGCAACACTGCAAAATGACACTGAGTCAATGATGAAATGGTTAATTTTCTGGTAGTAAAATAAACACATTTGCTTCTCAACACTTGTGAGTGCAGGTGTTATCTCCATTTCTCTCCCACTCTCTTCTCTCCCTTTTACATTTTTCTGTGGCTCCAGATGTGCCTGAGAAGCTCAGTCAGAAGCTTCACATGTGAGGGAAAGATCACCACCACCACCACCCTCCCTGCCCAGGGATGTCTTCACACGGTGGGAACTGTGGCTTCCATGACATAGGACAGACACAGGGAAATCTGTAATTCTCCCTGTCTGGTACTGCCCACATTCTTACTTAGGCAGTTAGTCCTGCTGATGAAAAAAAAAAAGACTTGTGAAATTTTTTTCCACTGCTTTTATTGCAGAGAAGACAGACAGTAACGGTAAAAGTACACCAAGTTGATAGGATTACCATCTTTGTCTCTTTCTGCACAGCAGTCCCGATTTAGACAATTGTGTCCAGCGAAGCATGAAAAATGGCAAATATGTTGATATTTTACAAGCAAAAAATATTATCTGACTTTTCTCTTTAAATGTCATAGAAAGCTGACAGTCTAGATTTGAGTCATCATATCATATATACAGTATAAACAACCAGTATTATTCATCAGAGTCTTTATTTTGGAAATAAGATGAAAATAATTCACTTTAACTTGATACTGGCATGATCTGTCTTGCACGATCTCAAGTTTCAGTAAGAAAATCCCACTTTGGGCATCTAAAAAATGGCAATCCTAATAGCTGACCACATTGTTTGCATGGTGATACACTTGCAGGCAGTATTTTCTGCAACTGCAACAGTTTCTGTAACTGCATGCTGCAATAAAACAAATCAAGGGGTAGCAATGTAACAGAAGTGGGGAAAATATAATGCATGAAGGCATAAATTACCAGCAACTTAAACAAAGTACCAAACACCAAATTAAACTAAACACTACTATTCTAATTTACAATGGGAATACAAAATGAATCCACAAAAATTCTGGAACACAATCAATAAGATACTTCATCCTAGCCAAACCACAACTCCCAACTCCTCCGTCCAACTTACCTGATAACACAAACAATAGTGCTGAACAATTTAACATATTCTTCAGTGAAAGTGTTTTAGCACTGACTGAGACTAGCAAGTCTCCCACAATGCCAAGACCCAACAATCCAAGCAATATTGTAGATACATTCTCATTTCAGACAGTCCCAAAACAAACTATTGCAAAACTATTAAAGAAGTTGAAACCCACTTCAATGGCAGCAGATAATTTGAGATATTCTGCTGGCAAGTTAACAGCAGATGTTATTGTCTTACCTGTGTCAATACTTATAAACGGCACTATAACAGAACAGTATGTCCCAGCTATTTGGAAAATTGCATATATTATACCACTACACAAAGTAGGCAATTCAACAGAACTAACAAACTACAGGCTCATTGCTATACTTTCACTAGTTTTTATAATTCTGTAAAGATGTAGCCACTTTCAACTTCTTAAGCACCTTCTAAACAATAATCTCCTCTCATCGTCACATCATGGATTCTGACTATATCACAGCACTACAACAGTGCATCTAAGTTTCACTAATACTATAAATAAATTCAGAGACGGTGGCAAAACAGTGTCTTCAGTCTTTTTGGACATGTCTAAAGCATTTGATACAGTTTCCCATCCTAAATTACTGTCCACACTGAATAATCTTAATATCAAATATGATGCTGTTAACTAGTTTCAAAGTTATCTATTTTAGCCGCCAGCAAGCTGTGAAATGGAAGCAAGATCTATCCCCACTCCTTTCTGTTGCACTTGGAGTCCCTCATGGTTCAATCCTAAGGCCCCTCCTCTTCAGCATATCCATAAATGACCTTAATACTGCCTCCTCTCCAGCATCTATCATACAGTATACAGATGATTCAACCCTCATATGTGCAGCATCTACAATAACAACTTCTTACAGACACAAAAAAACCTTCTGATATTGAAACATGGCTAGCAAACTCACAACTCATTCTCAACCCTAATAAAACTAAACTTATGATCTTTCAGCCATCTAAACCTACTAACCTCCCAGCTAACTTTTATATCACTGCCAGTAATACTAGGATTTTCCCACATTCCCAAACAAAATTATTAGGCGTCATAATTGACAGACTAAAATTTGACATACACATTTCTAACACAATCAAAAACATTCACAAGAAAATGGGAAAAACGTATAGAAACAAAAAATTCTTAACAGACACTGCAAGAATAGCCATAGCTAGAACCCAGCTTCTATCCTCACTCATATGCATTCCCCATACTTACCAACCTCAAAAAGTCAGAACTAAGTAAATTAGAATCATGTCACAATAAGACTGCCAAATTTGCAACAAATTCTACACATTCAACCCATCACTGTCAATGCCTAAAACATTTTTTTTGGTTGGAACTACCTCATGTCATGAACTATAACCAGTTAGCTCACAAAATAATGCATAATCCTGACAACATACCATCCTTACAAAATCTTCTACAACCCTACTGTAACATTCGTAGTATTTAATCATTTAACAAAGACTTACTCCGAGTAACCAAAGCATCAAATACAGCAGGCAACTCTCTTTATTCTAACTTTGCTGCTAAAAATTGGAATACCCTTCCACATAGTATTAGATCCATAAGCAAGCTTAATCATTTCAAAATATCTCTCAAAACACACTTATTTGAATCCTGGCTTTGCATAACACTCCAGGTTAATTATTAACTTAGCATTACTTATACAATTTGGTTGTACGTACTAACTCTTAACATATCCCTTCTGACAACACTACTTCTCTATAAGTAATTACATTCCTAGCTGCAACTCTCACCATGGAAACATTACTAACTATGCACTACTTTGCCCAAGTGATTCTCCCTACTTAATTTCCTAACTAATGTTATGCTCCTCCACGTATACAAGTTCAACCATATATTTGTCTATATTCAAGTGTTTAACGTCTTGTTCTATTTGATAATTTGTATATACTTTTGTTTTTACATTTTATCCTGTAAATGTGTTAACACTCATTTTTTGTCTATAATTTCTATTACTTGATGTTATGACTTTGTATGCAAGCTTAGGCTGGAGCTTTTTTCCCAGGCCTCCACTGAAAATGGGCACTGTCCCAATCGGACCATCCCAATAAACAAATGTAAAATAAAATACAATAAATTTGTCTCACAGTTAAAAAAGCTCATAACACATCCAAGAACAGATAGTTGTACTGTGCTTGTAAACATTTCTGAGTAAAAACGGCAAGCATGTTATAACATTTCTTCAAAATTCAGGATAAAACAAATTATCTTCCTACTATAGCAGACAGTGGTGAGTAGCAGAGCCAGATACATGAAGTACTGATTTACAAGCTCTAGGACTGCAATGGTAGCTCTGACCCCTTCAGTAAGAGTGTGTGTGTGTGTGTGTGGGGGGGGGGGGGGTCTGTCACTATTCACAACATATGACTAAAATGACTATCCTTACAAAAGCCCAAAAGCATGCAGGTTAGCTACTTTCTTTGGTTAGAGCTATATAACTGCTAATAGTTCAAAACAATCCCTGAGAGACATGTTTAAGATGGCTATTCAGGGAAAAAAATACAAGCACTCCTGATACAGGATGTCTGTAACATGCTTGTGATTCACACTACTGCCACTGTATCTTGTTAGACTAGAAAGACAAATATCACTTCCTCGTGTCTAGCATGACTCACACAAATTGGATTTTCAACAGATTCTTGGAAAGGGGACAAGAAAGCACTAAAACAAGATCATGTTAACATGGCAGGCCTCATGTTAGTCCTTTTGTGGAAAACATAACATTTTATAAGAACCTAGAGTAATTTTGATGCATTAAAACATGGCAAAAAACAAAAACAATAAATAAATATTTTTGACTTCCAAGGAGGAGTTCTCCTTTAACTTTTAAGCTGAACTTTCTGTGCTATACAGACAAAATTTAATCACAGAAATGTATCTTTTATCAGACGACAAACACATTAATAGAGAAAGTACAACTGTTTTCTAATTTCTAATGGGAAGGGGCAGCACAGCAGATTTATTAGTAATCTAGATGCACAAACCAACCTATGCCAACAAAGCCTATAGGATAACAATTAAGAATTGCTGTTCAAGTGACTGCTAAAACATTAAATCATCTGTCTGCAAGTCAGGCTACATAGTAACCCAGAACAGTTACCATTACAATACCAGAACTCCGAAAATGACCACCACAGAAACTGGGTCTTAAAACAAGGAGATACTTCCACCTATAAGCTAACCATCAAAATGTAAATGCTGTAGAGAATGTAGTGGCATAAGATACAGAAAATTAACAAGACTTGGTTGGTTAAGCATTGACAGTAGTTGCACACCTACCTGCTTACGTAGTTGCAGATGAGGCAGAAACGTGTTGTCTTGGACTCTTTCTCCATTGTGCGCCTCAATGCAGCCTGAGCTGCTCCTGTCATGGAGTCAGCCTCATCCAAAATAACAATTTTGAATGGAGGGCAAGGCTTGCCACTGGAAGAAACATCAGAGCAATATGTTTAAAAAGACCAGGTTCTGAGATGCCTGTCACAAATCATAGAAAACAAATGGCAAGTGAATTACTAAGGCTAAAAATACCAATAATCTGATGCATAATTCTGGGGTAAAAAAAAAAATCATAGTAAGATAATGCTTTACTGAAACCTAAATCAAAGTTCGTAAAGTAAAACAGTCTTGGAAGCTTCCCATTTTAGACACGCTCCTCGAACAGAAACTACTGTCTCCTCAAAGTTTCTGGGGAGTAAGGCTAGATCTAACTGAATTCACATTCCTCTAAATACTCTTTTCAAAATGGGCAAAACCTAAATATGACATGTAGCACTTCTGCCTTTATGCTCACGGCTCATTACCCTTGTTAGCGCTGTCAGTATGCTCACGGTTCATTACTCCCAGCTAACTTTTTTTCACTCTGGCTCCCTCCTCTCGGCTCTTATACTTCCCCTCATTCCTTACCCACTTAACTCACTTGCTCTATATCCCTTTCTCATCCTTTATCCTGTTTTCTTCTCTTTATTTATTTATTATCAGTTTGATTACCGGGGAAGTCCACTGGGCCAAGAAGTGCCCATTTTCAGTGGAGGCTCGGGGAGAAAAGCTCCATAAGCAATACAATAATGGTTACAATACAAGGGGAGAAAAGCTCCATCAGCAATTCAATACAATAAAGGTTAAAGTACAAATCAGGTTTACAAAGTAACACACAATACAATGAAGGTTAAAATACATGGTGAGAAAAAGCTGCATCAGTAATACAATACAATAAAAGTTACAAAGTGAAATTTTTTTTTTTTTTCAGATGATCACAATATTTACATACTTGGAGTCTGCTGGTTCTGGATCTTTGGAGCATTAAGAACAAGTAAGAGAGAATAGTGGAGTGGGAGTTAGCAGAGCCTAGTGGGATCCCAGTATTTTATGTGGGGTGAAGGCGGAGCATTTCCATTTGGAAGATAGGTGAAGGAAAAGTTGGGTCTTGAAGGATTCAGTGTTAAGTATAGTCCTAAGTGAAGGAGGCAGAGAGTTCCATTTTTTACCTAGGGTGAAGGAGAGTAGATGCTGGCCAGCGGGATGTTTGGGTTTGTGGATGGAGATTAGGTTTTGGTTTCTTCTTGTGTTTCAGATTGTCACTACTATCAAAATGCTAGTGTCTTATAGTCTAATTTTCCACCTATAATGATGTATATTTACTGTAATAGTTTCTACTTGTAACAAACTTTTTCTTCTGTTCTTCATGTGCTTTATTATATATTTTTACTGTCATTACAGTCTTAACTCCTGTATTAATATTTCTTTTTACATGTATTTGGAGAGCGTGTTCCCAGGCCTCTGCTGAAAATGGGTCTCCCTAGACCCTGTCAGACTTTCCCAGTAAGCAAATATCAAACAAATAAAGAAATTTGAAGCTTGTCAAAGTATCGCTTGGGAGAAGGTCGTTTGTCTTAAAGCAATTTCTAAAAGTACCTTTGGTGGAACAGATCTTTGGTTTCAATTTTATTTCAAAGTAATCTGCTTTGTGATCAGACCTAACAGGTGAAGAAGATAAGCAAGGGATGGTACAACATGCCCCCATATCAGTACCAAGGACAAGATTCAAGATGCTACTCCCAATTGTTTCAGGGTGTTTATATTGACCTACTGGTAAATGACTGACTACATAAAAATAAATAAGTTGAGAAGAAGGTTAAGGCATGGATGGAGGAGGAAAGTTAGAAGATAAGTTACTTTTGGCTAAGGTGTATGCAGATGATGCTTTAGTAGGAATGGATAAGGAAGTACATTAGGAAAGGAAGGATTTAATCTAACAAAGTAGAATTTCAATTGTTTAGAGGATCTTCTGGAAAAAATATTAAGAAAGAATAGCATCAGAAGAATGTTAGTGTCTGGAAATTATTGAAGTCTTCCTGCAGCCTCAGTCACCTCTGAATCACCTGATAAAAGATATGGCGATCAACATCAGGAGGCAGGCTCTGAGGTGGACCTGGCACTTGCCCCAAACCATGGAGGGCCTCCATGAATAGGGTTGGAAGAACTTCCTGTAAGAAAGACCCAGTCATTCTCTCTCCTTCTACCAGAGGTTGAGAATAAATAATTTTGTTCTTTCTTCAATGCACCATGTGATACTGTGTATGATCAGCAGTAATGGGAAGAAGGTGAACACTAAACCTCTCATGCCACTCTATGGGAAGTGCCTCCTCCACAGAGGCCAGTGGGAACATCAGAAAGATCTACTGGAATTCCCATGCTCATGGGACAGAATATGTATCCATTGCTATCTCCCAATTTGCCCTGCATCGGCAAGTTAAAAAGATGGAAAACTGCTTCCTCACCAGTGGTAAATACACTGACCTCTGTGACTGCCTCACTTCCAGGAGACCCTGGCAATACACAGACTTGCAATCTACAGTCTCAGGAAGGGACTGTGGGAGAAGTACAGACAGAATACTTGAGGTTGATAACTTCCTCTAAGAAGTGAAATAGCAATAATATAGCAATGTCACAGTTTATGATAGACTCCCTCACTTGCACAAACTATATCAGTGTGGGCCCAATAATGCACTAGCTGTCTATCCAAATTTATTTTATTTTTTGACGGGGTAGGTCTACTGACCCTTTAAAGTCATGACCCGGGTATGGTATATGCATATTATAATAGTAACGTGTTTGTCATATCCCTGTAACAACTACAACTAGATTCATTGATTAGGTACATGCCTAAGTCAACTCTGAATTCTTCCTTATTGATAGAGCTTTAACTTTTTTACGTATATTATTCCATGTGGCAGGACTAATGCGTGGAAAAGCTTTTTCAACAATTTTATTTTTCAAAAGGGGCTTTGCAAGCGAGACTACTTCTCAAAGTGTAGGTGTGTTCCTTTAAAAGCAATTCTGATCTTACTGGTGGATAGTATAAGACTTTTAAGATTTTAAATAGTAAGCAGATGAACCACTGAATGTCATTAATTATGTTAAAAGTGGTGCAACCAAGGGGTTGGCTAACAGAACAAATCCAAAGATTTTATTTTCAACCTGCAATGTGCAATTGCTGGAGCCACACACATTGTAAAGATTGGGCACAACAGGCAAGCTAAAGAACTTTAAGGAAGTAAAATGAAAGTGGTTCCCCATGCTGCAAACCTGAGAACATTTTTATGTTTTTTGACACTGGGAATCTGCAGTTGGGCATCCCTTACGTCTAATGTGACCAACAGGGCCCAATCTGGAATAAGCAGGAGGAGGTGTTTGAGTTGTCATTTTGAATTGTAGTACTCAAGAGAAACTTTTTTTCCCCTTAACTATAAAAGCCCTAGGATGGGCTGCCACATATCTTCTTTCCTTGGAACAGGGAAAAGTCTCAAACCTTTGCTGGAACACTTTCTATGAGCCCAGACTGCAACATCTCTTTCAGAAATGCAATGATTAGTTGTACCCTCTCATTCAGGGATGGCCAGAATACTTATTTCTAAGACAATATCTTGGAATTGTAGTTTGCATCTGTTCCTTAGAATTTTAGGCACACACTGATCTTGGGTGATTAGTTTTCTTTGTTAAAAAAAAAAAAAAAAAAAAAACTTCTCCCACTTTTCCAAAGTTAAAGGGTAAGTAGTGAGGTGTTGGGATGGGCTTGGAGGGGCAGCCTGATTGAGTCACTGCTGGTCCTTCATGGTGTCGTGACCTTGAAGACTTACAGGCTTCTCTTTAGTTCTTGCTTAACATTCTCTCTTTCTTGTATTTTCTTTTTTTCCCTTTGCCAGGCCTGCCACATTCCTACTTAAGGTGTAAGGGCTACGTCTTTGCTGGGTAATTCCAGACGAACCTAGGTGCTTGAGTCTGAAAAATCTGTTCCACAGACTGCATTAGTCTATTTCTCTTTTACCTCCAGCTTCATAAAGACTCCTTGACGAGTGTGTTCAAAGATAAGATGCTTATCCACCGGTACATTTGCACTCTGCTAAAATTATAAACATTTCAAAGGAGGAAGCTTAGACCTTTAGGAAAAAAAGCCTTGTTAGAGTTAGTTTTAAACTTAAGCCACAGTTTAGGTAACCTTGTACTCCTGCAAGCATCTCAACTGTATATTTTTACTGTACCTATGTATTCTAGATCAAGTCTCTCAACCTCTGTTAATATCTATTCAAAATTTTCAATTGTATACATTTGTTATACCAGCTCATAATGCTGCATTGTCGTCTTTGCCCCGGAGTTGTGGCTGAAAAGGGTCTCTGGACCAGTCCACTCACCTGGTTAACAAAAATGAAACAAACAAAATAAATGAACAAATGAATGAATGAATAAATAAAAAATAAATGACAATGCACAAGCTTTCTCTTAACATTGAGGACAGTGCTCCTTCTAGACAATCAAGCACGTCTCCAGATACATAAAACCATTCAGATTTCCTTGGGGCAGGAAAGAAAAAGTCTAGCTCCCTGGATGAATTGCCAAAAACATCTTCGGCAACATCTAACACCGGAGGGGCTTGCTAGAATTCTGGGTTCAAGCAGACCCAAGTGGGTTCTATTTGTGATTTGTACCTCAGGGCATTTCTTATTAGAGTGACAAGAATTCTATGATCTCACTTTTGGTCTCAGGAGGCATGGCAGAAACATCAGTCAGGAGAACATGCAAAATGTCTCCAGAGTTGCAGCCTGCAGATTAGACACGCCAGAAGCCTCTGACGAGACAAACCCTATGGTGGGGGCTGCAAAAGTGATTCACTGTTTGAAAAGTTCATAGTGGATAGGTGTGTACTATGAACCTATAATGCACATTTAACAAGTGTTTTTGCTAGTCTGTATGCAACAACTCTTCCTTCACTTTTCAGTCTCACAGCATAGTCCACTGCTTCTTCTACAGTAATTAACACTTCATTTATCTGCCTTTCATACCATCCACACCATCACACACTACTTCTCAGCTTCTGACTTCAAAATATTTTCATAAAAAAATGTAATCTGTATTTCCTAGCATTATTATTCCTCATTTGATCTCGTAAGAAAATGTGAGTAATTTTTTTGAAACAGAGTAAGGGGAAAGACGACGACAGAAGTGTTAAGGACAACATACGAAAAGCTATGGGTGTTGTTAATGGTGAATAGATGGACAAAGTCAGGTGAAAGGCTGCTGAGGGGTAAAACTAGGATGTCCAATGGGAACTTTACAGAGGTCTTAAACTGCTCTTGTTATTGTCATATTACGAGGATTTAATAATAGACGTTAAAAAATAAAGTATGGATGAAGGTAGTGGTATAGAAGAGAGCCTAAAGAAGGTATGGTTCAAGTTAGGTAGGCAAAAAAGTAAAGTATTTGGGGATAGAGTAAAGACAGATGGAATCTAGTTTATAATGAATGAATCTGTGCATTAGGGATCAGATTTAGAAAATATGAGGTGGTAAACGCAAAGAGAAGTAACAGGAAATAAGAACAATAACATTATGGTGGAAAGTATCTGAATTGTCATATTATAAGAAAATGTATCTGTTAAATATATATAATCTCCAAATACGTTGCCTGTGCACGTATAAGGTGAAACGAGTGTACGGAACGTTCAAATTCCACAATAAAACAACAAAGTAAATCCAGCACAGCACCACAACACCATCAACCGTAAATAAATGACATTTTGCTCCTCCTGATGTCTACGAAGTTTATTTACGGTTGATGGTGTTGTGGTGTTGTCATGGATTTACTTCACTGTTTTGTTGTGGAATTTGAACTTTCCGTGCACGCGTTTTACGTGCACAGGCAACATATTTGGAGATGGTATACTGTAGAGTGCCTGGTGCTGTTATTCGTGGTGCCTACACTGGTGGGCAAGATTCACTATTTTCCTTATTAGAGTGGATTTACAGTGATTTTGTTCGTTCTATGGCAAAAGGGGGAGATTTATGTAAATATACTGATACGTTGAATCTGGATAAAGAAGATAATACATGGCTTGATGGCAGACAGTGGAATGCTGTTAATGTGAGTAATACAGACATTAATACCCTGCCGCAGATGCAACATGATTTTAAAGAACTGTCTTTTGGTACCAAAAAATATCGCTCTACTATATGGCATATTAAACTGTTAAAGGCTTATCTGGGTGCTTGTATAGCGCCAATAGGTCTGCGTGTTTATGTGGAACCAGGTGTAGGGAAAGAAAACAAAAGTTTCATAGAAAAATGGCACCAAATACAAACTACAGCTTTGAAGCTTTTCACTGAATTGTTAATTTCGTTTTATGAACAGAACCTAATAGACGTCAAACAGCAACTGGATGACTGCTTAGAGTTGGTACAAAAATACAACGAAATGGAAGAATTTAAGGGTTTATTTAATAAATACATGGAAGATATGAATGTTTTTGAAAATTATGTAAAAGTAAAGAAACTTAAAAAGTTTAATAGAGATATGGGTGATGCTAAAAGTGATAAAACCCACACCTGGAAACAATATAAAAGAGCGGTGAGATTTAGTGATACTAACAAACCTAAACAAATTAAACAAGTCGATTTTAAAAACCACTCGTAATATGGACAATATTGAACCCAGTACATCAAAAATGTCCTCAAATGCCTTAAGCACTGACACTGATTTGGAAGTAGGTGAACTGGCTGATGTACAATCACCTATACACAAGAAGGCTAGATCTAGGGGGTTTAGAAGGGGTGGAAAGAAACATCGAAAAGAGAGAATTTGAGAGAAATGGAAGAAAGATTCGAGAGATTGGTGAAGGAGAAATAAGTGATGAAGGACTCATAGTAAATCTTACTGAATACCAGCTAAATGATGATGAAAAAAGCAGTGTTAAATAAAAGATTTAACTATGTACCTTCTTTTTTCTGTCTCAGCATAATATATGCATGGATGTTGAAAGTTTTTGTAGGAGCCTAAATTTGAAATATTTTTTTCATGCCAAGAGTGATTTCTCTATAACTTCTGAATTTAGATTTAAAAAAGGTACTTTTGTACACCCGTATCACCCAAGGGTGAAGATGTTTGAGGAAAGTGTACTACGTGAACTACATAAAAATCACAGCAACATTTTTAGACACCATAGTTGCAATTTGACAGTTAAAGAATGGGCTGCTTTAAAAGGCTTAATGGAAAATAAAGATTTAGTTATACTTAAGGCCGATAAGGGTGGAGCTTTGGTAGTGTGGGACATTAATGGTTATACTAATGAGGTTAAAAAACAATTGGGAGATAGCAGATTTTATCAAAAACTGCTTTTAGATCCCACTGCTGCCCTTAAATAGAATACTGAAAAGACCCTAAAAGATTATAAATCTAAGGGCTTTATTAATGATACTTTATTAAAGGAATTAATGGTTGATAACCCCAAAATCCCAATTATTTTATATCCTACCAAAAATACACAAAAATGTTTTCCCTCCCCCAGGTAGGCCTATAGTGTCAGGGACTGGGTCCCTAACTGAGCCTATTTCAGCATATTTAGAAATGCAGTTGAAACCATTATCCCTTATTACATCTAGGATTAAAGATACAAATGAGTTTTTGCAACTGATGGATGATATAATGTTACCGGATGATTGTTATATTTGCACACTTGATGTACAAATCATTGTACACTAGTATTCCTCATCATGGGGGAATAGAAGAGGTCAAATATTGGTGGTCACAATTTGGACAACATTCTGTTGAACACTTTCTTTTTGATAGATTTGATAAAAATTGTGCTGGAGAATAATGTGTTCTTTTTTGGGAATGAATGTTATTTGCAGTAAAATGGAACTGCAATGGGTACTAAATTCGCACCAATATATGCAGATCTTTTCATGGGGTACCTGGAGTGTAGTTTGATCTATGAAAATAGTGTTCCATTTAAATCTAAATTAATAATGTGGCATCGTTACCTTGATAATTGCTGGGCCATTTTGTCCAGCTCCTTGAATTAATGGAACACATTCGTAGACCATCTAAATTTTAATGTGTTTGATATGGTCTTTGTAGATAAGAAAGAAAAAATGGCTATTGATTTTTTGGATGTGCATGTAGTTAAAAACAGGGATGGTACTTTAAGTACAAGCCTGTTTAGGAAACCATTTAAGAAGAATTCTTTATTAAGGGCGGACAGTTGCCATCCAAAACATATTATATTAAATATACCTAAAAATCAATTCCAAAGACTTAGACGTATATGTAGTAATGATGTGGAATTTCAGGAAGAAGTCAGACAAATGGGGAATAGATTTATACAGAGAGGTTATAACAAAAGAGTTATAAATCATGAAATACTTAGGGGATCCAACATGGAAAGAAGTTCAATTTCTGTATCTGAGCAACATGGTGAGAATACCAAGGGAGTAGTTCCTTTAAGGTTTATTACTACATTTGGCACCTGTAAATAATTTTGTGCTATAATTAATAATTTTTGGCACATTTTGAATCAAGATCGATTTTTTGATAGGTACCTTATGGAATATTGTAAATTTGGATACAGGAGAGGTAGAAATATAGGGGAATCACCTTCATGGTATAAGAAAATGGAGGATAAAATCAAAATTGAGTACCACAAGAGGGTGTAATCCTTGTGGTAGATGCACATATTGTAAAATTATTCTTAAAACAAAATCTTTCACCTCTATTAATACATCAAGGGTCTATGATGTTCAACAGCTAATAACCTGCAGGACAGAATGGATAATATATATGGCAGTATGTCAGTGAGGGGGCGTTTTATATAGAGTGGCATTACATATAAGTGACATTAAATGCCAGCGGGTACGAAGTGCCCTATATAAACATAAAATTGATCATGTCACGGCACACTTTATATTTATAGGGATCGATACAATACATAGTAAGAATATGAGGGAGGCCGACAAACATTTATTGATGGACAAAAACCAGAGAATGTGGATTTTGAATTTGGGGGCCTTATATAAACCTGGTCTAAATGAGTTTCTCGAAAAAGTTAGTTATTGGTTTTTGGGTGAATAAAGTTAAAGTTAAAGAATAAACTAAGAATCTTATAAGTCACTAATATATATATATATATATATATATATATATATATATATATATATATATATATATTTGTTTTTTTTTTTAGTTATTTTTGATATATTAATTTAGATTAAATTAGATAAGAATTGCATTAACTATAGGATTTTTGTATTTTTCTGTATTTTTACATATATTAATGATGCTTGCACAGAATAATGGGAAAGGTCTCTTTAAGGGGGGCATATTTAATATTTTCATGATGAGGCACTAGGTACAATCCACTGATGATGCCTAAGAGGTGAAACGGGTTTGGAGTTTGTATTTTTACCGTCTGCGAGCTATTAAAGAAATTTTGCTCCTTCCGATGCCTATGAAGTTTATTTACGGTTGATGGTGTTGTGGTGCTGTGCTGGATTTACTTGTTTTGTTTTATATACATATATATATATATATATACATACATATATATATATATATATATATATATATATACACACACACATATACACACACATATATATATATATATATATATATATATATATATACACACACACACACACACACACACACACACACACACACACACACACACACACACACACACACACAAGTTGGCTTATTTAGGACAGATTTAAATGTTTCTACAAAAAAATGAAAAAAGAAATGCTGAGGGAAAGGAGAAATCAAGTGGCAAAAAGGGTACACAGGCCATATTAAAAGCAAGAAATGCAGAAACAGATGCGGTAAGAAAAGGGTAAGCAACTGTGAAGAAAAGGAATATCACAGAACAAAAAATTATGGAAAATAAAAAAGTGAGATAAAAGGGAAAAGGAAGGATGACAAAGTACTGATGAAAAAAGTACAGTTGTTTACACTTACCATAAAAGTAGATGTTCGAGTGTATTCATTGTTGCAGTACATTTGGGTAATCCTGCTGGCAGGTTGCCCTCAAGTCGGCCTGAATTCCAAAGTCCTGGGTCCTGCGTCGGCTGCTGTCACCCCTTCCCTGATGTCAGGGGCATAAAAGCAGCAGCCGACGCCATTTTCTTTAGTTTTTCTTGCCCCAGATGTCAGGTGCCCCCCTAAAAGGGTAGCCAAAATGTACATATATATAAAAATACATGCACCAATATAAACTTTACCTTCATCTACAAGCAAATACACCACATAGGTTGTATAAATCAGAGAAGGAAAAATAGGTTCCATCAGAAGAAAAGGGGGATGGTGGGTGGGTAACCTGGACTGCAACAGTGAATACACTCCAACATCTACACTTATGGTAAGTGTACACAAATGTACTATGTTCTTCGTGTTTCACTGTTGCAGTCACTACATTTGGGTAGAGTCCCAAAGCTATGGTTGTGAGGCTGGAGCTAAACAGCATTACGAGCGGCTATGAGGTCCTGTAGAACTGCAGTGGCAAAGCCTGCCCTGGATTTAGAGTAGAGTGGCAGATGATAGTGCTTTGTAAAGGTGTGCACTGAACTCCAAGTAGCAGCCTCTAAAATGTCCTTGGTTGGTACTCCCCTGAGAAATGCTGCTGAAGTGGCCGCAGCTCTGGTTGAATGTGGCCTAATGCCCTTAGGCACTGGCTTGCCATGGTGTAAATAGCAGAAACGAATGCAGTGGCCTATCCACTTTGAAATAGTCTGCTTTGAGATGGCCTTTCCTTGTGATCCTGCAGCATATGTCACTAGTAAATGCTCTGTTTTTCTGAAAACTATGGTTCTGTCCAAGTAGAATCTAAGCTGTCTGTGTACGTCCAAATAATGCAGAATTCTCTCCCCCTTGTTCTGTGGATTTGGATAAAAAGTTGGCAGATGAATAGTTTGGTTAAGAGCCACACTGGACACCACCTTAGGCATAAATGTTGGGTTTGTCCTCAGCGAGACCCTGTCTGGATAAAAAATGATAAAAAGTTCCACAGCCATGAGTGCCTGTAGCACTGAGACTAGTCTTGCAGAAGTTATTGCTAGGAGTAGAGCTGTTTTCCAAAATAAAAACTTTATATCAGCAGTAGCAGCTAGCTCAAAAGGAGGCAGAGTGAGTTTTTCCAAGACATAGTTGAGGTCCCATGCAGGCACTGGTGATCTCCTTGGAGGCCTTAAATTTTTGGCTCCTCTGAGGTACTGCTTTAATAGGGGATGAGAAAAGATTGGTGGCTCTGTATTGTAATGAGCCGAAATGGCGGAGGCATGAATTTTAATAGATGAAAAAGATAGGCCTTTGTCCAGCATCTCAGTTAAGTATTGCAAAATCTGAGGAATATTTGGGACAGCTGTATCAGTTCCTTGTGCCTAGTTCCAAGCACAGAATCTCTTCCATTTTCCAGCATAAGATCTTCTAGTACTAGGCCTTTTGGCTTCCAAAATGACATCCATCACAGCTTTACTGAGAGGTGTGTTTTGTAGAACTACATTATCCGCCATGCTGCCGGGTTTAAAGTCCAGAGTTGGCTGTGCAGGATCTGATTGTTTTGCTGGGACAGTAGATGAGGTATATGAGGTAAGGTCCAAGCTGGGCATTGAGACAAGTTCCTTAGGATTGGATACCAGTACTGGCGGGGCCAGTCCGGGGCAATCAGTGTCATCTTTGGCTTCTCCTGTCCAACCTTTAGGAGTACCTTGGGGAGGAGAGGCAGTGGGGGAAAGGCATATACTGATAGTTTTTTCCAGCTGAAAGATAGGGCGTCCACTTTCCATGCTTGTCTGTGATAAGTCCTTGTGCAGAATCTTTTCAGCTGGTAGTTGTGAGGGGAGGCAAATAGATCTATGTCTGGGCATCCCCATTTCCTTGTTATCATGCTGAAGACTTGTGGATCCAGCTGCCACTCGTGGGGATCTATGAGGTTTCTGCTTAGTTAGTCTGCCAGAGTATTTTCCCTTCCTGGCAGGAATTCTGCCTGCAGATGTACTTGGTAAGTCAATGCTGTGTACCACAAAGTCATGGCTAGTCTGCAAAGGTGGTAAGAATGTGTGCCCCCCTGCTTGTTTATATACCACATGACCGTGGTGTTGTCTGTCTTTATCTGTAGTTGTCCTGGAAGAAGTAGGTCCTTGAAGGCTGTCAGGGTATTTTGAACAGCTAGCATCTCTTTTTGATTGATATATAGATGCATTTGGTTTGAGGACCATGTGCCCTGAATGCATCTTTCTGCCATGTGTGCCCCCCAGGCATAATCTGATACATCCGTTGTTAGTGCCTGCCTGGCTGGGGTTAATGTGAATGGCTGTCCCTTGTTTTGGTGACAAGCCTTTGCCCACCATCGAAACTCCTGTTGCAGGCAGGGCATGAGATCAATCATTGTTTCCAGGCTGTGGCAATGCTGAGTCCAAACCCTTTTTAGGTACCACTGAAGTTTCCTCATATGCAGTCTTGCATATGGAATTAGTAGGATGCAGGATGCCATGAAGCCCAAAGCCTGCAGAATTTTTCTTGCAGATAATTGGGCCTTTGTTGCCAACATTTTGAAATAGGTAGTCAGTTGCCTTTGTTTGTCTGGCGTGAGACAAACCATCTGGGCAGTTGTATTTAAGCTTGCACCCAGGAATATTATCTCTTGAGAGGGTACTAGTTTTGATTTCTTTTCGTTGACTGTGTACCCTAGGCATGTTAGAAGTCTTTTCATAAATGCCCGATGCTGTAGAAGAATGTCCTTGTTCTCTGCTTGAATTAGACAGTCGTCCAAGTAAGGATATATTTGTATTCCCCTTTGTCTGCAGAAGGCAATAACTGGTGCCAGGCACTCTGTAAAGACCCTGGGCGCAGTAGATAAGCCTAAGGGCAGAGCAGAGAATTGGTAATGCATTGAGCCAGCCTTGAATCTGAGATATCTTCTGCATAATTGTCTGATTGGGACATGCAGGCATGCCTCTTTTAGGTCTAAAGTCACAAGCCAAGCGTTCTTGCCCAGCACGGGCAGAAGCTGCTGCAAAGTCAACATCTTGAATTTTGGTATATCCAGGAATGTGTTCAGAATAGATAGGTCCAGTATTGGTCTCCAGGCCTTGTCTTTTCTGGGTACCAACAACAGTCGAGTAAAATCCTTGTCCCTGCTCTTGCTCTGGTACTTGTTGAATGGCCCCATGTCCATGAAGGATGAGACTTGTTTCTGTGCCTCTGCCCATTGATTTTTTGGCAGATCTGGCCAGCCGTTTGCCTTTGGCAGGGTATGGAAATGGAACTTGTAGCCTTATGACACGATATTTATAATCCAGTTGTCCTGGGTTATAATGTGCCAATTTTGAGAAAAAAAGCGAATTTTCCCCCTAAGGGTGCTGCCTGGAGACGAGTGCTTGGTGCAGGCAGGGCGAAGTCATTGGGACTGTTTCCTATATGGTTGTGATTTAGCTACTCCAACTATGGAGGTAGAAGCACCCCATTACTTTAACCTGTATGAACCTTGCGCCTGGGATCTGCCTCTAGGGCGTCTGGATCTGCCCCTTGAGGTCTGTCTGACACAGGAAAGGACCAATTTTTTGTAGGCCAGTGTCTACTAAACCTAGGTGGCTGTACTTGTAAAAAATCTATGACAGTTTGCATAGATTTAGCTTTGTCCTCCAACACCTCTTGTGCCTTAACACCAAACAATGTATCATGCTGTAAAGGTGCATCTAATAATTTAACTTTGACATGATCAGACAGATTTTGTTCCTTTAACCAAGCATGCCTCCTAATTACAGAGCCCGTAACTGCAGCCCTGCAGGAGGCCTCCAAAGAATCAAAACCACATTGCAAAGTGCGCTTTCCAACTTGTTCAGGAGCATGCAATAAATCCTACATTTCCTTTGTTTTCTGCACATTCAGAGTTTAACAACGTTTTCTGTTTAAGCAATGCCATGACATGTTGCTGATTTTTGAGCATATGAAACTGACAGTTTAAGGCCCTTATAGTCAAGGTAGCAGATGTGTAAACCTTTATTCCCCATCTATCCAGTGCCCTGGAATCTCAGTCAGAGCGGGTAGGTTTTTTTTTGCAGCGGAAGCCTTAACTCCTTTGGGACCTTGTGAAATAGTTTCTGGGTCTGCAGCAGGGTTTTTAAAAAGGAATTTATGAGAGTCAGGAACCCTGTAACATCTGTCAGGCTTAAAAGGAGGAGTCAGGGGTAAGACTAGACTCCGAAAAATACATCATCTACTATGTCTAACACAGGTGGAATGGCTAGTGGCCTGTGTTGAGGTAGTAAAAGGAAATCCCTGAGCATCTTTTTAGATTCTGAAAAATCTTGGCTCTCCCAATGGAAATGCTCCCTTCATGGTATGCAAGGTTTCCCCAAAAGAATAGTCCTCTAGAGGAGAAGCTGAAGGAATAGATTCTTCAGCACCAGAATCCTCATTGGGGGGGGAGATATTCCTGATCAGAAAAGGAATCAGAAGAACTGGAAACCTGATCTGAAGATTCATAGTCTCTTGTCTAGGCCTCTTATCAGGAGGGGGATGGGAACCCCTGATCAAGGTAATCAAGTCTTCGGCCATTTTGAGCATCTGTTTTTTGGGCATAGAGGCCTGTCCATGTGGCTCTTGAGTTTGTTTCTTTGCTTTAGAAGGTGCTTTAGTCTTTGCTTTTGAAGCTGAAGTCGGTTTAATGTAAAGATGTTTAGGTCTGAATACACCCTCAGAAGCCGGTGCCTGCTCAGCGGCTCCGAACCCATCTGAAGGAATAGTATCCGAGGCTCCAATACCTTGAGTTTCCAGCGGCATGGCCAACTCCACATGGGAGTCAGTAGCGTGCGGCAGGGGCTGCGAAAGCGCCTCACTGAGAACTGGCGACTGGCTTAGGAGAAGCTTTGTTGTTGGTTTTGGGCCTCGGTTATCTATCTCTCTCCTTTTCTTAGCGTTTTTTGTGAACTCCTGTAGTTGGATGGCTATCAGACGACATTTCTGGATAATTAAACCGGCATCCAAAATAGTTTAAAGCAAAATCATACCGACACTTAATAGTGCGTTGGTTAAATCTAGCACAAAACAGACAACCAGAACCATTGTGATCAGGGCCTAGGCAAGGAATACAGTAAGAATGAAAGTCCTTATGAGGTATTTGCTTTCCACAAGAAATACAATTATTTACTTTTTCTGACATCGGTCTGGAGCAAGACAAAAGTTTCCTCAACGGGGTACTTAGCGTTATTGAAGACTTCGGATCTGAAATTCTAACACGAAAATCTCAGGAGTCGGCCGACCGGCACTTGCGAACTGCTTCTGCTTCGGGCACCGCGCGGCAAGAAAGACTAAAAAAAATGGCCTCGGCTGCTTCTTTTATACCCCTGATGACCGGACGTCAGGGAAGTGGCGACAGCAGCCGATGCAGGACCCAAAACTTTGGAATTCAGGCTGACTGACGGCAACCTGCCAGCAGGATTACCCAAATGTAATGACTGCAACAGAAAAACACAAAGAACATCTATTTTGTATACCCATGGACAAAAAAAGAACGGGGACTAAAAGAAGAAATAAAAGATAGACTAAATGTTTGAAGGATTTCATGAAGGAGGGAACTCTTCATGCAGAAGTTTGTTGGATCGGTTACCCATAAATGGGAACATGAAATGCAAACCCCAAGAAGAAAACTTGTATATTTTTTTTAATGTGGAAGAACACCTCAACCCTGTTTTTTGGACTATAAAAAGAATAAAAATGTTTACAGAAAATAACTTTGAATGCTTTAAAGAAAATGATATTATTATGATAATCTATGGTAACTTTAAAGAGAAAGAAAAAACATATATTGATAAATGGGATGAAGTGTTATTTCTGACAATATGGTGTTTGAAGAAAAGAAGGTGTGATGAACGGTCTGGGAAAGAAGACGTGACGATTGTAGCTAATGAAATAGGGAGGTAATATTTGGGGACAACAACAAAATGGTATTATAACTGCTGACAAAACATGATGCAAAAAAAAAAAGTGTAATTTAAAATTT